>NC_045957.1:127048293-127352043 GCF_010909765.2 Amblyraja radiata | reverse complement strand
TTTCTAAAGGTACGTCCTTTTTATTCTGAGTTCTAAAGGTATGTCCATTTATCCTTACTTTTAACGACCTCATTCAGTTAATCTAATATTCTACTTCAAAATGTTTGCACTGCTTCAGAATGTACTAAAATCTTGCATCATTCTATAGTTTTGCATTTGCTTTTGTATTTACTGTTGAATTTATCAACGCTGCATGTATACTGTCTACTGTGAGCTTCATGTCAATGAGGAATTTCATTGCAATGAGGAATTTCATGTGGCAATAAACTAACCTGAAATTTTGGACATCTGCCAATCAAGTGTTTCCGTAGAGAAAACCAGATACGAATGGAATTTTTGAGATTTATAATTGGCTTTTTCTCAGCATTGATAATTTTTTTTTGCAGAAAAGAAAGAGTGAGAAATAAAACTAAAAGGGGTTAATAGAGGTACTTTAATTTCTGGACCAGACTAGACAGACAGATGCAATACGCTTGTTATAAAGGTACCATGTGAAATGAGTTCTTGTAATCTCTTTCCCAGTGGACCCTATTGCACTCCACGGATTTGGAAAAATTGAGAAATATGAGTGGGATAAAAATAAAATTTGATAGAGAGAAGCCATTTTACTCCGGATGTAACTATGCTACATCCCATGAGATACTGATGATGCTGGGATGTATTCAGTTCACAGTCGTTACAATACTTCAGTATTCAGCTCTGAATGCTGATGAGGGCAAAGATTGCTCTGGAAACTACAGCCAAAGCAAAGTTCAGGGCACTGCATGTGGGTCAACAGTGCACGAGGTAAGGACGGAGATTGGGAGTGCAATCATTATAGGAGACTCATTAGATAAGTGAAAATACAGGCAATTCTACGACTGCAAATGTCATCCTCCTGCTATCAAGGATGCCTCTGTGAACTACTGTGTCAAGGATGCCATTGCTGAAACTCTAAGAGAGTATAGTGAATAATGAGAGGCCATGCATCTGCCAGTCGCAGGAGCCACTTCTTAGTAAAGGCAGATATTGAGGATGAAATTCACATCTACCCGCACACATCAGCAGAGCCTTGGATTCATTGAGGAAAAGTGTATTGGAACATCAAGATCTGAGACCTGGCACAGAACGTTTGGCCTGTCAGGCGATAGTGTTCCCGGCCTCCAATGTGTTTTGGAGTCTTGGGCTGCTTACAGCAAACATCTTAATGCCCCTGTCCCACTTAGGAAACCTGAACGGAAACCTCTGGAGACTTTGCCCCCCATCCAAGGTTTCCGTGCGGTTCCTGGAGGTTGCAGGTGGTTGCCGGAGGTTGCAGGTAGTGGAAGCAGGTAGGGAGACTGACAAAAACTGCACGGGAACCGCACGGAAACCTTGGGTGGGGCGCAAAGTCTCCAGAGGTTTCCGTTCAGGTTTCCTAAGTGGGACAGGGGCATAAGGCACTATATAAACACCACTAACAATAATGAAGATATAGGTGGTCTGATTAGTACATTTGCAGATGACAAGAGTATTGGTGGAGTAGTGGATAGTGAGTAAGCTTGTCAATGGATACAGCAGGATATAGATCAGATGGAGATTTTGGCAAAGAAATGGATAAGGGAGTTTAATTCAGACAAGTGTGACGTTGAATTTTGGGAGATCAAAGGCACGAACATACAACACAAGAACAGGCTTTTGGCCCCCAAAGTCTGTGCCAAACATAGTGCCAAGTTACATTAATCTTCTCTGCTTGAACGTGATCCAGATCTCTCCATTCCCTGCATATCCATGTGCCTTTCTGAGAATCTCTGAAATGTCCCTTTCATATATTCCTCCACCATCACCCCAAGCAGCATGTTCCAGGCACCCAGTACTTCTGTTTAAAAAACGCACACTGCACATCTCCCTTAAAGTTTGTACCTCTTTCCGTCAAGATATGTCCACTAGTCTTTGATATTTCCAACCTGGGAAAAAAAGTTCTGACCGTTTAGTCAGAGAAAAGTACACATTTGGACCCATAAGGCTGGAGTCTCCCTACCCTCGGTACAAGAACTGTTCCAGAGCCGCTGTCTGAAAAAAGCTCTGAGAATAGCTAAGGACAAACTGCACCCCCTCCACACACACACCTGGATCTCCTGCAATCAGGCAAGAGATACCGTAGCATCAAAGCCCGGACTACAAGACTGCTAAACAGCTTCCTGCCACAGGCTGTGAGGCTGCTAAACAGTCACTCTGTACTCACAGTCACCTGATTCTGCGGCTTTGCACTGACATTTTAATAACTCTGGCACTGGCCACTCAAATCAGCTGCCCTGGACATTTTAATGATTGTTTTTACTGTATTTTAATTTTGCTGTTTTATCTGCCTTTAACTATTTATACAGTTTCATCAGCGACTGGATTGTTTTTATTGTTATTATGTGTGAAATGTTTTAAGATTCATGTGCGATGCTCCGGTATTCCCTGGGAAACATCTTCTCATTTTGCACTGTACAACTGTTGCTTTGCAAGATGACAATAAAGGTTGATTGATTGATTGATTGATTGAGTAACTCAGCAGGACAAGCAGCATCTCTGGAGAGAAGGAATGGGTGACGTTTCCGGTCAAGACCGTTCTTCAGACTGGTTAGGGATAAGGGAAATTAGAGATATAGGCGATGATGTGGAGAGATAAAGAACAAGGAATGAAAGATATGCAAAAATGTTTGTGACCATCTTCAGTTTAAACCAGCATCTGCAGTTCATTCCTTCACAAAAGTATACGATTAGCAAGTTTGATGATGATGCAAAAGTTAGTGGTTTCGCAGATAGTGAAGGTGGTTGTGAAAAATTGCAGTAGGATCTGGATCGATTGGCCAGGTGAGCGGAAGAATGGTTGATGGAATTGAATACAGAAAAATGTGAGGTGTTGCATTTTGGGATGTTGAACAAATGCAGGATCTAGACAGTAAATGGTAGGCCTCTGGGTAGTTTTGTAGAGCAGAGGGATCTAGGAGTACAGATGCATGGTTCCTTGAAGGTTGAGCCGCAGGTAGATAAGGTCGTCAAAAAGGGCTTTGGCACTTTTGCCTTCATCAGTCTGAGTATTGAGTATAGAAGTTGGGAGGTCATCTTGCAGTTGTATAAGACGTTGGTGTGACCGCATTTAGAATATTATTTTCAGTTCTGGGCACCATGTTCTAGGAAAGATATTGTCAAGCATGAAAGGGTTCAAAAAAGATTTTCGAGGATGTTAACAGGACAAGAGGGTGTGAGCTATAGAGAGAGGTTGAGTAGGCTTGGTCTCTATTCCATGGAGTGCAAGAGGATGAGGGGAGATCCTATAGAGGTAAACAAAATCATGAGATGGATAGATCGGGTAGATGCACAGAGTCTTTTGCCCGGAGTAGGGGAACCGAGTACCAGAGGACATAGGTTCAAGGTGAAGGGGAAAATATTTAAATGGAATCCAAGGGGTAACGTTTTCACACAAAGGGTGGTGGATGTATGGAACAAGCTGCCAGAGGAGGTAGTTGAAGCTGGGACTATCCCATCATTTAAAAAATAATTAGACAGGCACATGGATAGGGCAGGTTTGGAGGGACATGGACCAAGCGCAGGCAAGTGTGACTAGTGTTACTGGAACATTGTTTTCCAGTGTGGGCGAGTTAAGCCGAAGGGCCTGCTTCCACATTGTATCACTCTATTAAAAAGACTTCAAATCCTTGGATTATTATGAGTGCCAAACAGGTAACAGTCTCACTGCTGTAACTGTATCCAACATTAGTGGCTCCTTCTTTTACAAAGCAGAGATTTCTGTCCTTTTCTGACTTTTACACCATTGCTATAATAGTCTATAGGAGGATAGACAGAGCAGAAAACATGGGTAAAAATGGTGTATGAGAGTTTACGTTGCTGGGGGCACCGAGATCGATTCTGGGAGAGGTAGTGCCTCTACAAGTCAGACGGGTCAATAAAGTTGCATAATTCATGGCATCTTGTGGCTCAGATTTGCTGTGAATAATAGAAAAAATATTTTCAATAAAAGTACTACCTTGGACGAGGGCTGATTTTTGTAGGCTAAGAATGGACCCAAGAAACAAAATGAGAGACTGTGAAGGTAAATTGGCCATAAACATTTAAGGAAACCCTGAAGGTTTTCCAGATGGATAAACAGTAAAAGAACAGGATTTCAGTATAGGAGTAAAGAGGTTCTTCTGCAGTTGTATAGGGCTCTGGTGAGACCACATCTGGAGTATTGTGTACGGTTTTGGTCTCCTAATTTGTGGAAAGACATCCTTGTGATTGAGGCAGTGCAGCGTAGGTTCACCAGATTGATCCCTGGGATGGCGGGACTGTCATATGAGGACAGATTGAAAAGACTAGGCTTGTATTCACTGGAGTTTAGAAGGATGAGGGGGATCTTATAGAAACATATGAAATTATAAAAGGACTGGACAAGCTAGATGCAGGAAAAATGTTCCCAATGTTGGGCGAGTCCAGAACCAGGGGCCACAGTCTTAGAATAAAGGGGAGGTCATTTAAGACTGAGGTGAGAATAAACTTTTTCACCCAGAGAGTTATGAATTTATGGAATTCCCTGCCACAGAGGGCAGTGGAGGCCAAGTCACTGGATGGATTTAAGAGAGATTTAGATAGAGCTCTAGGGGCTAGTGGAGTCAAGGGATATGGGGAGAAGGCAGGCACGGGTTATTGATACGGGACGATCAACCATGATCACAATGAATGGCGGTGCTGGCTCGAAGGGCCAAATGGCCTCCTCCTGCACCTATGTTCTATGTTTCTATGTTTCTAGTAACAGCAAAAGGAAGAATGGGACCAACAGCTCGAAGTGAAATGATTTACAATACTGCATCTGTGGTAGGCGTAAATCCAGTAATACAAATGCAGGGTAGATTCTGATGTGATTACACCGAAACCCTTCTTCACACTGATTAAATAATCTGATTGACTGCAATTGAGGTCTGATATTACATAATCCAAAATATCCAGAACATTGCAGGGCACCAGGCATCATTTTTTTCTCTCCAGTCATATCATTGAAAGTAGAACAATGCAGCATCCTAAATAGCAGGGCACAGATGATACGCCTACACATAAAATAGATGTAGGAAGAAACTGCAGATGCTGGTTTATACTGAAGATAGATACACAATGCTGGAGCAACTCGGTGGGCCAGGCAGCAACTCTGGAGAAAAGGGACAGGTGACGTTTCGGATAGGAACTCTTCTTCAGTTATAAAATAGACGATCAGTTAAACAGAGCTGAATGAAAAATCATATTGATTGAAAATTAAAACTTAGTTTAGCTATGTAGCCTTAAAAGGATAATTGCTGCAACTGGAGTCACTTTTAGATGCACCAATTATGAATAAAGTGAGCAAATTTCAGTTAACCAGAATCTTTATTGCAACTGATGACTTGCAGATGCCATTTTTCTGAATGGAGCCTGAACACCTGTTTTTAATTTGCTTCAGGCTTCGCAGGTTTCATGTCCCCAATGAAAAACACAGCAGTGCACCTAGCCATCTGCTGCTGTTTATACCTCTCACAGTAGCTCCTTTCACCCACAACTACATTTTCCTCTTGAAATGATGCTGAAGAATATTGAAGCAACAAGGGAAATACGCTTTCTATGCGCCAGTTATCAAATGCATGCATAACTCACATCTTAATACACACAGCATCTGATTTTGGCAACTTTGTCCTGACAATCAGTAATCACTACCTTTAAACTCATTTGGAATCCAACTACATTCCAAGCACACATGGTAAATGTGAAAACAAATCAGCTCAGGTCACAACCTCAGTTAGCAAAATATCCTTTTCTAAATGCTAATCAGTAAATGTTCTTATATTTTCAGATTATCCTCTACAATTGGTTTCTTCTGCTTTTCTTATGTACCCAATTCTCCCCTTCATGATAAAAAGTTTACCATGTGTGGTGCTGTTGACTCCTGATGTAAATGGATCTACATGAATAGACAACATCATTCTGAAGAAGGGTTTCGGCCCGAAACATTACCTATTTCCTTCGCTCCATAGATGCTGCTGCACCCGCTGAGTTTCTCCAGCATTTTTGTGCACCTTCATTCTCAACTAGTTTTTTTTTTAACTTTGGTTATTTTAAATCGCTACCTGGACACCATTTTTTTTAAAATTTTGGTTTTTAATAATCTACTTGTAGCACATAAGCATAACTAGTCATATAAGGGGACATTTTAGTCTTTGGTTGCCAGACCTAAACACACACTGGTTACATGGGGCTTCCAACACATTCTCATGGACCTGAAATTAGGACTGAGATGAGGAAAACTTTTTCACCCAGAGAGTTGTGAATCTGTGGAATTCTCTGTCACAGAAGGCAGTGGAGGCTAATTCACTGGATATTTTCAAAGAGAGAGTTAGATATGGGTCTTAGGGCTAACGGAACCAAGGGATATGGAGAGAAAGCAGAATACTGATTTTGGGTGATCAGCCATGATCATATTGAACGGCAGTGCTGGCTCAAAGGGACGAATGGCCTACGCCTGCAACTATTTTCTATGTTTCTAATTTCTAAGGCACATTAGCATTAATCCTAGTGAGTCTAACTACTGCTTGCAAGTGCCTTTGCAATTTAACCAGTGAAAGGCATTTAATACATCTCACTGCTTGGTGTGATATTTCCTCTCTATGTGAACTCAAGATGACTTCCTGTTCAGCACATGCCTTAGCTCTTTGGCCAAGCTTTAGGCATTTGATTGATGTAAAATGGTCATACAGTTCAGTAATAAATCACTTGTCAACCCCACAATTAAAGTTTAGGTTGGATGGAGACCAGACGTAATATCTTCCTTCTATATTCCACTATTTTTCCCTTTTTTAAAGAAACATTTGGGTGAATGCAAAAAAAAAGTTATTATCTATAGGAAGGAACTGCACATGCTAGTTTACACCGAAGATGTACACAAAATGCTTGAGTAACAGCAGGACAGGCAGCATCTCTGGATATTTATATTTAATATATGAAAATAGAAAATCATTTGAGTAATGATATAACAACCTAATTTGTATTCAAGAAAGAATAAAATGTGTATCGTTCATTTGTCGCTTAGATATTGACAATTAAACCACAATAGATATGGGTAACAAATGAGTTAATTGATGATCCTAGTTCTAGATTATTTGAATATAATTTTCATGGCATAATTTAGGTTTACAATAAACTGTTAATGAATCTTGCGAATTCAGAAATTCCTCTTAGTTCATAACTTATTCTTAAAATTAAAATTCAATCTTTCACACTAATCTTTCCATCTATCTAAATCCTCGTGTAGTGCAGAAGCCGCAATTGATGACTTTCTACCAGTGATGATTATTTCTTTAGCTATCCAGGCCTTAATCTCTATCTCTCTCTCTTGATCTCTTTCTTGCTTTAACACATAGCTTAAGCCAGGGGTGGGGAACCTTTTCATGTTGGAATGCTGCATTAAGTTAGCTGTAATCTAATAAAGCCACATCCAGGAAACTTCAATTAGATATACTTCAAAATGTACATTATTTTGTATACATCTGACTACTATGTACTAACTGCAAGAAAATGAAAACAAATTGTTAAGTCTTAAGTTAACAAACCTTTTAATGACTTTGTTGTGACTGCTTTTTATGGGAAAGCATTTGAATACTTGGTTGCAACATGGAGGTACGCAGTTTCAGTTGATCTTCTACATGGGTGTCTGTCATTTATGATCTTAAGGGCGTCTTGATTTGGGTTATGTAGGAGAACATAGATTTGCACCAAAAGTGGTTGAAAAGCAAGAAAGCATTTTTCGTGCATGTTGCCGAAGACGTGGGTATTCTATTGAATTTTTCCATATTTCAATCGGATCTTTCTTAGCGTCAAACAAGAACTTTAAAATGTCATCTTCTGAGAGCTCAATCAATTCCATCTGTAGTTCTTTAGGAGCCTTGGAGACATCAACTAGGTGAGGTTGAAATGCTAATTTGAATGCTAAAAATGCTAATTTCGTTGAATCTTCTTTTACTCTTTGGTATTTTAAATACGTTCATTTTAAGATTAAAATTATAATAATAAAAGACGAACAAAAACATATTAATAAAAATAAAAAGGATTTGTTCTACAAAATTTGTATTCATTCAAAAGGCTGCACTTGATGGCCTTGAAGGCCGCAAAGGCCGCAGGTTCCCCACCCATGGCTTAAGCCTATCCCTCTGATCAATGTTTTTGGTCATCTGTACGAGTTGCCGCTGAATTTTAATTATAATCCTGGAAAGCACCATCAAATGTTTTATATAGAACACAGAACAGTACAGCACAGAAACAGACTCTTCAACCTACAATATGTGTGCCAAACAAATGTTAATTTAAAGTGCATATCTACCTAATGCCTGACCTGCTCAGCAACCCCCTAATTAGCCATCGAACTTCCACTGTGTTTTTAATGTAGATGAGGTAAATATGTGAAAAGTTTGCTTACTGTCAGTTTGAGAGTACAAATGAAGAAAGGATAATAAATGCCAACCTCACCAGGGATGTCCAAAGCTGGTAAATGAATAAATAAAGGTGCCTGTGTGGGATTATTTAAAAACAGCTGACATGGAAGGAATATTTAACAGACAGCACGAGAAGAAAAACTGACCTAAAATGTAAGAAAAGGGCAGAGGCTGTTGGAGCCTTTGAACATATTTATTTTGCCTGTGCTATTAAATACCTATACACAATAGAGCACAGAGCTATAATCAATTGGAGAAACAAAGACATGCTGATTCTGCAACCTCAACTCTTGAGTTCCAGTTTCATTTGTAATGTTGTTCTCAAACTGATGAATCGAGTTTCACTCAGACCAGATAATAAATCAGTGTGATTTAGTACATCACTAGATCAGAGGCCAAACCAAGTTACACAACATTTTGTTCAGTGTATTCCATATTGTATTATTTATTATTTATTAATGCAAAGCCTGAAACACCAGAGGTTTGGGGAATATGGAGAGTGATTGAGCTAGTCTTGGTCTCTCAAACTTTTTACCGGGCTCGATAGGGTAGATTGAAGCAATAGGTAAGAAGGTACACCAATGCCTCTACTTCCTTAGGAGACTGAGGAAATTTGCATGTCCAGAGCTGCCAAGTTTTGTCAGAGCATTTCAGTATACTAGTACCTGAAAATCAGTATTTTGCTGAGGAAATCAGTATTTTTACGCAGTGCCATTTTGCTGAAAAAAGTGTTATTTTTATGTGTTGTCATACTCATGTAAGAGTACAAGAATGCATAACTTTGCTACCAATTGACATGTCTTCTACGCACCTTACTTGACAGTGCATTCATTGCCATCTATTTGTATATATTTAATGCTATAATTTTTAGAGGTATAGTCTGACTTTTTATATTCTTGCATTTTTTAAGCAGCAAGATGAAACAGGAAGTCGGGCTGATTTTTAAAAAATCCGTAATTTACAAAGCAAATCCGTACATCCGTATTCTGATCACATTTCCATACAAAATATGGAAAACCCGTACTACTTGGCAGCTCTGCATGTCCCTTGCAAATTTCTACAGATGCACCATAAAAAGCATACTGTCAGGCTGCATCACAGCTTGGTTTGGTAACAGCTCTGTCCAAGACTGCACAAAATTGCAAAGAATTGTGGATGCAGCACAGTCCATCACATAGACCAGGCTTTCCACCATTGACTCCATCTACACACTGCTTCGGACAAGCAGCTAACATAATCAAACACTAGTCCAACTTTGGTCATTGTTTCATTCTTCCCACTTCAGTCGAGCAAAAGCTACAGATGCTTGAAAGCACACACCACCACACTCAGGAACAGCTTTTTCCACTCTGTTAACAGGCTTTTGAACGGCCGCACCATTCACTGTCTGATTCACCTCTGCACCATTGAGACATTGGACTTTGTGAACTATATTCTGCACTGTGTCTTCCTCGTTGCTCTACCTATTGTAACATAGAAAATAGATGCAGGAGTAGGCCACTCGGCCCTTCGAGCCTGCACCGCCATTCAATATGATCATGGTTGATCATCCAACTCAGTATCCCGTACCTGTCCCCTCTACATACCCCCTGATACCCTTAGCCTCAAGGGCCACATCTAACTCCCTCTTAAATATAGCCAATGAACTGGCCTCAACTACCTTCTGTGGCAGAGAATTCCAGAGATTCACCACTCTGTGTGAAAAATGTTTTTCTCATCTCAGTCCTAAAAGACTTCCCCCTTATCCTTAAACTGTGACCCCTTGTTCTGGACTTCCCCAACATCGGGAACAATCTTTCTGCATCTAGCCTGTCCAACCCCTTAAGAATTTTGTAAGTTTCTATAAGATCCCCCCTCAATCTTCTAAATTCTAGCGAGTACAAGCCGAGTCTACCCAGTCTTTCTTCATATGAAAGTCCTGACATCCCAGGAATCAGTCTGGTGAACCTTCTCTGTACTCCCTCTATGGCAAGAATATATTTCCTCAGATTAGGAGACAAAGACATTCTTGCCACTTGAGTTTGACGAACATAAATCATGTGCTAAACATGATGCTAAGATCAACTCTTATCCAGCTCCACATAATCCATACCTATCCATTCCCATATCCACAAAGTCATTTATATATATATACTTAACTAAGTGGGACCCGTTGGGTCCCAGCATCACACAGGAGGGCTGGTTACCAACGCAATATTCCACCTCTCCACCAATTCCAATATTGCTCGCCAGTGGGGGGGGGGGCTTTCTGTTGCGCTAGTATGGGTGTTGCGGGCCGAAGGTACTTGTTTCCAGAGGGCTAGTATAGACATTGTGGGCCGAATAGATTCTTGGGCTGGCAGCCAACTGTTGCAACGATTTTAAAAGCCAAGGCAAACAATTTGGCTGCAGCCACCCGACAACCAAAATTCATTTTGTGAACACAATTTTTTTAAAAGGCGAGGCAAACAATTTGGCTGCAGCCACCCGACAACCAAAATTAATTTTGTGAACACAAACTCGTTAAAAAGGCGAGGCAAACAATTGGGCAGCAGCCACCCGACAACCAAAATTCATTTTGTGAACACAAACTCGTTAAAAAGGTGAGGCAAACAATTGGACAGCAGCCACCCGACAACCAAAATTCATTTTGTGAACACAAACTTGTTAAAAAGGCGAGGCAATCAATTGCACAGCAGCCACCTTACAGCTACATCGAGGGGACTCACCGTGGAGTAGACGTGCGTTCAGTGTTATTCGCAGCTCAGAGAGCCGTGATCCTCTCGCTTCCTGGGTTTGGCAGAGACTGAGTGAGGGACTACACGTCCAGGTTTTATAGTCCCTTCCCCCTGCCGCCAGCAGGGGCAGCAGAGAGAATGGGGAATGTTTTTAAAACATTAATATCTCTATGATTTTTGCATCGATGGGAAAATTCCTCCGGTCCCGGAATGCGGAGGGGGGCTCTGAGCAAGGTGGCCAAAAATGACGGCCGTTGGTGGCGGCGTTCGCTCGGAAATCACACCACAGCTAGCCAAAAGCGGTCAAGATCAGACTTTTAGTAATATAGATATCACAAACAGCATAGGTCCCAGCACAGATCCCTGCGGAACTCCACTGGTCAGTCCTCCAAGCCTGAACATTGTCCTTCCACCAAAACCCTCTGTCTTCTATCTGTCCTGAATCTATATGACCAAGTCACTTTAATCACGTTCATATTAATCTTCTAGATCAGCCTACCACGGGAGACTTTATCAAGTGCTTTACTAAGATCCATGTAGACAATGTCTACCACCCTACCCTCATCATTTACCTTCATCACCTCTTTCTAAACCTCAATCAAGTTAGTAAGTCATGGCCTGCTGCTGCATACAGACTGTCCTTAATTAACCTACTCTCTTCCAAATGGAAGTAAATCCTATCCGATGAATCCTCTCCAATCAAGGGCGGAATTCGCTATCAAAACATGGAGGGGACAGGGGACACAATTTTTTGGCGGCCGCGCGTGCATGCACACACTCGCACATGCGCGAGGCTTCAGATGCTCAATCCAGCGCTAAATGCAGCTCAACTCTGCCTGTCCCACCGGGTTAACTACTGCCCTGTCTGGATACCAATGCTGCTTCTCCGCGCTGGCCATATTTCCCGCAAGTCCAGGCAGGTTCACCCGGCGGGACAGGCAGAGTTGAGCTGGGTTTAGCGCTGTTTCTCTGCGCTGGCTGTGGGCCTGGGGGCACAGCTCGCATCTGACTCCTGACCTCTCTGGCCACCCGTGGGGGGGCACTCGGGACAGCGCCGGAGAGCCGGCCGGGATCAATCCTGCTTGCGGATGAGGCGCAGGTCTGTGCCACGTCTCCCTCCTCCAATCGCCACACTCTATCCTCAGTCCCACCCTCCCCCCACTCCTCCCTCCTCCAATCATCGCGCCCTCGATCATCAGTCCCAACTCCACTGTCTGGCTGAAAGCGGAGATTTTAAAATCGGGATCACAAAAACTTGGGGGGGATGTCCCCCACCTCTCAAAACATGGGGGGGGGACGTGTCCCCTCTGCCCCTGTCTCCAATTGATTATATATATGTGTTGCATATGCTACATATTCATTGTAGCAGTCCCAACCTCCTGCACTACTTTGTATCAGGCACACTCACCACACACACACACACTGTGATTAGGTATGTAAGCACTTTCAGTATTACTACGCCACACAGACAAAGGAGCTGAATAAAGGAGTACAATAAGGCAACTGAAACAACCTGAATTGTGTCGTTTATTATCAGGATATCAAACACGAAGACACAACATGGTGGCAGCGGTGACTTTCGAGTAAAAAACCGCGCTATTGTGAATCGCTATTGGGAATTAGGAACAGCGGCTGCAGAGAAATTGATTTTTTTTTGTGCACCCGCCTAACAACACAAGATGGCGGCCTCCACAGCAGCAATGAGCCTCCACCCTACGATGAACTGGGACGCCGATGATGTGGTGGAGGCGTTCAAGAAATTCAAACAAAAGAGCCAGCTGGCATTCAAAAGCTTCCTGAAAGGAACTGCAGATGAAGAGAAGGTCAGTTATATTTTACTATGGCTCGGGGAGAAGGGTCTAGACATTTTTAACAGTTGGAGCTTAACAGAGCCCGACTGCAATAATCCGGGAATAGTCCTTGAAAGGTTTGCGAACCATATGGAGCCCAAATCAAACCACAGAATCCATCGGTATGAGTTCCAAGGGCTAAGACAAGACTCACAAGAAACAACCGACACTTTCCTGTCGAGACTAAGGAACGTGGCCAAGAAATGCAGATTTGGTGATGAAGATGACAGAATTGTCGACCAGCTAATATGGGGGTGCGCCCACCAAGAGGTCCAAAAGTCCCTAATAGGGAAAGACACCCTCAACCTAAAAGACGCCGTAGATGCTGCCAGAGCTTTCGAAGCCACAAGGAAACAAATGTCCTCCCTCTGCCTTCAAGTTGGCTCATCTCAGAGCAGCACCAGAGTGAATATAGACGCTCTCTCAAAACGTGACCCTGGCTCCACCTTAAAGGCTCCAAAGCAGACATTTTCTAGGCATGCAAACAAACAAGCAAGCCAAAGAAGCTGCTGGAACTGCGGTACAGAGCATGCATTTGATGATCGCAGGGAGTGCCCAGCATACGGGACTACCTGCAACTCCTGTGGGAGGCCTAACCACTGGAAGAAAATGTGTAGGTCAACAAAATCATACAGCACCAAGCCAAAGCAGCAATGGTCAAAGAACGATAGAAATACGAGAAGGAAACAAATACACGCACACGTCCAACAGGAAGAGGAGATAACCTCAGATACCTCTGAGGAAGAATTCCTTTCCGTTGGGACCATTGACGTCCACGAAATGGGAAACAACAAACCACATAGCAACAGAGATGAAGCATATACTATAATACAACTACAGAAAAAAGTGGGAAAGAAAAGAACAACGATTAATCTAAGGCTCAAAATTGATACTGGAGCCCAGAGCAATATCTTACCAGTCAATCTTTACGGAAAGATATTCCCTGAACACATGACAAAAGATGGCAGCGTCAGGAAAGGAATCCTTGGAAGTAGCGATGTAGTCCTAGCTGCATACGGAGGTGCCATAATCCCACAGCTAGGCAAAACAATCATAGCAGGAACATACAAAGGGAAAGAAGTGAAATGCCCCTTCTACATCACTAAATCGAAAGGACCTGCTATTTTCGGCCTGAACACGTGCCAAAGACTGAAGATTGTGTCAATCAACCATGAAATCAAGACAAACTCCTGCAGAATTGACAGAAACATACCCATCAAAAACCGGCCGCCCATCAGGAACAAAGAAGAATTGATGGACATGTACCCAGAGTGTTTTGATGATACCGTTGGTTGTTTTGAGGAATACGAATACCATATCACAGTAGACCCCAGTGTGAAACCAGTGATCCACCCACCCCGCCGTGTTCCCCTTGAACTGAAAGAGAGGCTAAGGGAACAACTAAACTAAATGGAAAAAAAGGGCATCATCACAGCAATAACTAAACCAACTGATTGGGTAAATTCAATTGTTATCAAAGAAAAGCCAAACGGAAAACTAAGGATATGCCTTGATCCCAGGGATCTGAACAATGCATTGAAGCGCGACCATTATCCAACTCCAACCCTTGAAGAGATCACACCAGCACTGGCCGGTTCCAAGGTGTTCAGCAAGCTGGATGCTAGCAATGGATATTGGAACATCAAAATAGACCGAAAGTCATCAATGCTCACCACTTTCAACACGCCATTTGGCAGATTCAGATTCAACAGGCTCCCATTCGGGCTGAAGGTGAGTCAAGATGTCTTCCAGCGGAAAATAGATGAAACATACAAAGGCTGTAAAGGGGCAATCGGGATAGCAGATGATATCCAAGTATACGGCAGAGATGAAAACACGCATGATTACAACCTCCATGAGGCTATGGAAAAAACTCGAAGAGCCGGCATAAAGCTCAATGCAGACAAATGCATAATCAAAGAAAGGGAGTGCAAATTCTTTGGACTGATTTACTCTGCAGAAGGAGTGAAACCGGACCCTACAAAAGTGGATGCTATCAACCACATGGAGGAACCCAAAGACAAGAAACAGCTAAGAAGTTTCCTAGGGCTCATACAATACATGGGAGTCTTCATACCTAAGCTTGCTAATCACACAGCAAATCTCCGTGAATTGATGAAAGACGACGCTGAATTTAATTGGTGTGCTTCACATAGCCAAGATTTTGGGAAAATAAAACAACTCATCAGCAAAGAAACGATCCTGCAGTACTATGACAGACAGAAACCTGTAACACTCCAAGTTGATGCCTCCATGAGAGGAGTTGGAGCAGTACTGACACAAAATGGCCGACCTATTGCGTATGCATCCAAAGCACTCACTCCTACAGAATCAAGGTACGCAAACATAGAGAGAGAACTCTTAGCAGTAGTCTATGGCTGCGAGAAATTTCACACTTACCTATATGGAAGGTATTTCGACATTGAAACAGACCACCGCCCTCTAGAACAAATCGGAAAAAAAAACCTCACCAAAGCACCAGCCAGACTACAGAGACTATTACTGAGGCTACAGAACTACGACTACAACATCAGATACAAGCCAGGAAAAGACCTGCTGCTAGCTGACGCCCTATCCAGACTATCAACACATGACAAACAAGAGATGGAAGGGCTGAGCATAAAGATCCACCACATTGTGAGTGTGACAAGCGTGAAGCTGGAACAGATCAAAGAGGAAACAGCCAGAGATGAAGAACTCCAGCTCCTCACCCAAATGGTAATACAGGGGTGGCCAGAAAAGAGACAACAAGTTCAGCCTCTCCTCCGCGAATACTGGACCATCCGTGATGATATTTCGGTAGAGAATGGAGTCCTGATGGCCGGATCACGAATCATCATACCCAAGTCCATGAAAAAAGAAATCCTCGAAAAGATCCACCAGGGACACTTAGGAATGGAAAAGTGCAGACTCCGTGCTAAATCCGCTGTGTACTGGATAGGCATGTACAAGGACATAGAAAAGCTGGTATCTACATGCCACATATGCCAAAAATACAGGAATTCACAACAGAAGGAGGAAATGACACCCAGTGATATCCCAAGCCGGCCATGGCAAACCATCGGAGCAGACCTGTTCACAGAGAACCAGCAATGGTATTTGATTATGGCCTGCTACTACTCCAAATTCCCATTTGTGAGAAACGTAAAGGACTTGAAAGCTAAAACAATTGTGTCAATTGTTAGAGGGTTGTTTGCAGAGCAAGGAATACCTGAGCAGATCGTATGTGACAATGGAACCCAATTCACATCTCGGGAATTCAGAGAGCTAGCCACCGAATACGGGTTCAAAATCACAACATCTTCACCACATTACCCAAAGGGCCATGGGTTTATTGAAAGGCAAGTACAGACAGCCAAGAAAACACTAATAAAATGCCGAGAGGCAAAGGAGGATCCAAACCTGGCACTTTTATCCTTACGGGCAACTCCACTAAATGGCAGGAAATACAAAACCACCCTGCCAAGCAAAATCCAACCCCCTATCGACCAAGAAGAAACAAGGGCAAAATTGGCAGCTGCCCAGGAGGAGGGGCTGAAACAATACAACAAAAATGCACAGTATTTACCTGAACTATTTCAAGGCCAAAACGTACATGCTCAGGATCCAACAACAAAGAAATGGACCCCAGCACAAATCACCAGCAGGGCTGGAACCCCAAAATCATATATCATAGAGACAGAACCGGGCAGGCAGTTGAGACGAAACAGAATTCACATCCGCCCGACACCTGAAATGTCAACACCAGCAACTCCTAGGACACCACCCACAGCAGCAGCAACACCTGCCATTGATGACAACACATTCTCACAAACTGCTACCAGTGAGTCATATAGTCAACCAGCACCAACCAATGGCCAGGAAACAACTCAACAAGTTACCAATACATCGAGTGCAACACTGCAGGCAACAACCAGATCTACTAGATCCAGGAGCAACATCTTACCCCCAGCGCGTTATCGCTAGCACTGGAAGGGACAAGTCACGCCAAGACATGACTCTTGACTGGCTACGCACTACCTGAAAGAAAACAAGCTGCCATTATATATTTTGTTGTGTAGTATAGTAGCAAGCAGAATGCCATGAATGTGGGCAGAATAATCCCACGGTATCTGCTACAGGATTGCCTGTAGCAGATACTTTGTATCAGGCACACTCACCACACACACACACACTGTGATTAGGTATGTAAGCACTTTCAGTATTACTACGCCACACAGACAAAGGAGCTGAATAAAGGAGTACAATAAGGCAACTGAAACAACCTGAATTGTGTCGTTTATTATCAGGATATCAAACACGAAGACACAACAATATGTATTGTATTATTTAATCTGTTTGGACAGCATGCAAAACAAAGCTTCTAACAATACCTTAGCACATTTGACAATAATAAACCTAAATCTAGATACAGGGTTGATGTTTCCAAAAGGTTGAGGAGTTAAGAGCCAGATGTCATGGATTCAGAATAAGGGGTTGATCATTTCAAAATGAGAAGAAGTTTCCTTGTTCAGCATTTGATGGATTCTCTACGTCAGGAGCCTATGGAGATTAGTCATTGATTTCATTCAAAACTAAAATCATTAGATTTATTCTTCAAGGAATCAATTAATCCTAGTAAATAGACAGGAAAATTGTGTTGGGATTTGAAATTAACTATGATCTTTTTTGAATAACAGAGAAATGTTAAGATCTGATTTGGACTACTTGGTCTATTTCTTATAGCCCTCTGTACATGAACTTGTAAACATCTGGGGATATCTAAGTACTGCCGTTGTTCAAGCAAATGTGCCCCTTTGTAGTCGTGTTTTTCTCCTGCCTCAGTTCTATAAACGGGCCATTAGGGACCAAAATGACAACATAATGCGGCTAAGAGCTTTATAATCTTACAGTTGGAAGTCAAAGTAACCCAGAGCTACATTTTAAAAGGAAACAAGCCAATTGATTCTGGACTGTGTCATAAAACCGAAAAATGTCTGAAACTGAAACACTAGTTCACAAACAACTGACCTTGGCTTTTCAACTCATGACATGATTGCGCAGGGAAAGAGAGGCCAATGAAATGAATCTTCCTGTGTTTTAGGTCCAAAATGCATTTTTTCCAGGAAACTTAGACAGCGGATTCTTCAGGTAACAGAATGCGGACACACTTTTCCAATTGCAGGTACTATCGTAAGGTTTAAGAATCATTTATACAGGTACATGGCTAGGATCGGGTTAGAGGAATATGTGTCATTTCCCATGTTGATCATTTATGGAATACTCTGTCCACTATGGGCAGATTGTGGCACCACGTAGTCTTGGGAGAAGAGTCCTTGGAGATATCCTAGGATCTCCAAATGTCAACTAGGTTTATAAGTTCATAAGTGATAGGAGCAGAATGAGGCCATTTGGCCCATCAAGTTTACTCTGCCATTCAATCATGGCTGATCTATCTTTCCTCCTCAACCCCATTCTCCTGCCTTCTCTCCATAACCCCTGACATCCATACTCATCAACAATATATCAATCTCTGCCTTAAAAATATCCATGGCCTCAGCCACCACAGACTTCGGTAGCAATGAGCAGAAAGTGTCAGTGAGACAGCAGATGCTATTGACAGCGGAGAGCCCTGAAACTAGCAGATATTAGTGTCAATGAAAATCTTCTCCCAAATCTGGGCTACTTGCAGCCGTCTTCATTCATAGCAAAAGGATTTGAGTATAGGAGCAGGGAGGTTCTACTGCAGCTGTACAGGGTCTTGGTGAGACCACACCTGGAGTATTGCTTACAGTTTTGGTCTCCTAATCTGAGGAAGGACATTCTTGCCATAGAGGGAGTACAGAGAAGGTTCACAAGACTGATTCCTGGGATGTCAGGACTTCCATATGAAGAAAGACTGGATAGACTCGGCTTGTACTCGCTAGAATTTAGAAGATTGAGGGGGGATCTTATAGAAACTTACAAAATTCTTAAGGGGTTGGAGAGGCTAGATGCAGGAAGATTGTTCCAGATGTTGGGGAAGTCCAGAACAAGGGCTCACAGTTTAAGGATAAGGGGGAAATCTTTTAGGACCGAGATGAGAAGAACATTTTTCACACAGAGAGTGGTGAATCTCTGGAATTCTCTGCCACAGAATGTAGTTGAGGCCAGTTCATTGGCTATATTTAAGAGGGAGTTAGATGTGGCCATTGTGGCTAAAGGGATCAGGGGGTATGGAGAGAAGGCAGGTACAGGATACCGAGTTGGATGATCAGCCATGATCATATTGAATGGTGGTGCAGGCTCAAAGGGCCGAATGGCCTACTCCTGCTCCTATTTTCTATGTTTCTATATTTCTATCTGTAACCAAAATGGGCTTAACACTGAAATTGACCTTTGGAGGATTTGGGTGCAGTGCAGAGACACTTACCTTAGAGCGAACTTAGCAAATGGTAGACCATGTTTAATGCAGCAAAGTTATTTTCAGTACAGTATAAAGCAGTCGAGAGTTATATAATCTTACAGCTGTAAGTCACAGCTCCCAGAGCTACATTTCAAAAGGAAACAAGCCACTTAATTAGAATAGATGAAAATTCAATAGACTAATCCCAAAGCAGTATTCAAAGAACAGTATCAATAATTGTCCACCAATTAACAAAGCCAATGTCAGATTGGTTACAGTTGGTAGGATTTTTTGTGTACCCAGCAACTGTTATGTTCACCACTAAAATTCATTATGTCCAGTTTTCTGTAAAAATGTCACAGATGTAGAATGAAAGTAACATTTATTGTTTATTGTGTTACCCAGAGATGTTTTTAATAGCTAAGGTGTTAGTTATTTAAATAGGCCCTATGCCTATTCAAAGGGCTTCAATAGATTAGTGTGAAATAAAGGCCAATGAGGAAAGGATATTAGTAAACGTTCCGTTTTCACAAAGGTACAATGATTTTCATTGTTATTTTTCTTCCCGATATTGATTTACAAAACCACTAGTTTAATATTCTTGGCATTCATTGGTGGAAATGAACGTACCACCCTAGGGCTCTTAGTCTAGTACCATAAACATTGTCTTCCTGGGCAATCAATTCTAATGGATCGATAGAGCTACTTTGTCAAATGTTCTCTTTAAAACACAAATAGTTTCCATAGAAGCTGAATGAATGGACAATATTTTCAATAAGAATTCAGAGTAATTTTGTGATGCTATAATGGCAGAAGAGTTGAAACTATTGAAGGCCGAATTCTATATGATTTCAGAGCTTAAATCTATTGTTAACGAGCAAATCCGAGGACAGCATAACACGTTATTAAGAGAAGACTATTACTGCGACAAAGTACATGTTTCTCAGCCAGCTAACGTCCAAGAGAAATAAAAGTAGATTATAGCATGAAATCAAATGCAAACATTAGGAGCTGAAATTGCATATATATGAAAGCTAATTATGTCAAATTGGAGCTCAAAATAGCAAAGGGTTAGCCTTTCTTGACAAGAAAGTATTTTTGTTGGGAATATATTTCGGAAAGATATACTTGCTGTTGAAACATGAAATTCTAAGACTGGGATGATAACATTGCTCCATAGCACAGATAAATTTAGTACATAAGTGGCTAAGGACGGAAAGAAGCTTCTGGCTTGGTATTGGTAGTGGTTTATTATTTGCTTCATGTACAGTGAAACGCTTTGTTTTAGTGTGCGAGAACATCACACCATACATGCATGAGTACATCAAGAAGTGCAAAAGAGAAAATAAATGGAGTGCAGAATATAGTGATACAGCTATAAAGAAAGTGCAGTTTAAAAAAGTGCAATGGCCACTATGAGGTAGATTGGAAGATATGAGAGGTCCATTCGCGATTCTGATACAGTAATTATGAAGAAGCAGCTATTCTTGAATCTGAAGGTACACTGGATGGCATGGGACCCAGGGTGAGCTGGCTAACTGGTAACAAAATTGCTTTTATGGTAAGAAGCAGAGAGTGAAGGTGAAAGTGTTTTTCGGGCTGGAGGGTTGTGACTAGTGATGTTTTAGTGATGACTAGTGAGTACACATCCACGGTACTCTTTTACATCCAGAACTGTGTTGACGACGTCACCGTCGACAAACTCATCCGGGTGTACCCCAACCAGAAGCCGTGGATGACAAAAGAGGTCCAAACTCTCCTCAAGGACCGCAACACCGCCTTCAGGTCTGGCGACAGAGCCCTGTACAGCGCTGCTAGAGCCAACCTGAAGAAAGGCATCAGGGATGCCAAAGCGGCCCACAAGAGGAAGATAGAGGACCACTTTAACAACAACGATCCACGGCGGGTGTGGCAGGGCATCCAGCACATCACCAACTACAAGCCCAGCAACAGCACGATGGCCGAAGGCTACGCCTCACTGGCAGAGGAGCTGAACTGCTTCTTTGCTTGCTTCGAGGCAGAACCAGAAGAGTTCGTCACCATTCTCCCACCAGCCCCTAACAACAACAACTACACCCTCACTGTGCAAGGAGCATGAAGTGAGGCGGGTGCTCAGGGAGGTGAACCCGAGGAAGGCTGCCGGCCCGGATGGCGTGACAGGAAGGGTTCTGAAGGAATGTGCAGACCAGCTCTCTGAGGTCTTCACGAAAATCTTCAACCTGTCCCTGTCCAAATCCATCATCCCACCGTGCCTGAAGTCTGCCACAATCATCCCACTACCAAAAAAAGCCTGTTATCAGCGGCCTTAACGACTACCGACCGGTCGCTCTCACACCAGTCATCATGAAGTGTTTCGAGAGGCTGGTCCAGCAGCACATCAAAGCCAGCCTCCCGCCCACCTTCCATCCACACCAGTTTGCCTACAGAGCAAATAGGGCCACTGAGGATGCCATCGCCACTGCTCTTCACACTGCACTGACCCACCTCCAACACCAGGGGAGCTATGTGAGGATGCTTTTCATTGACTTTAGCTCCGTCTTCAATACCATCATCCCCAGCAGACTGGTCACCAAACTCATGGATTTAGGACTCTCCCAACCCATCTGCCTCTGGATCAAGGACTTTCTGTCTAACCGCCCCCAGACCGTCAGACTGGGCCATCACCTCTCCACCCCCATCACACTCAGCACCGGCTCCCCACAGGGCTGTGTGTTGAGCCCCCTCCTCTACGCCCTCTACACCCACGATTGTGCCCCCGCCCACTCCACCAACACCATCGTCAAGTTTGCGGATGACACGACTGTGGTTGGACGTATCTCAGGAGGAGATGAGACAGCCTACAGGGAGGAAGTCCAAAGACTGGCAGCGTGGTGTTCAGACAACAACCTCATCCTAAACACCACAAAAACAAAGGAAATTATCATAGACTTCCGTAAGAACAGTGCAGCCCCCAAACCCCTATTCATCAATGGGGACTGTGTGGAAAGGGTCTCAGACTTCAGATTCCTGGGCACACAAATTACGGAGGATCTCTCCTGGACTACAAACACCACCACAGCAGTCAAGAAGGCCCAGCAGCGACTCTACTTTCCGAGGATCCTCAGGAAAAACAACCTGGAGGAGAAGCTGCTGGTGTCCTTCTACCGCTGCTCCATCGAGAGTGTGCTGGCGTACTGTATAACCACATGGTATGCCAGCTGCTCTGCAGCGGACAGGAGAGCCCTTCAAAGGGTCATCAACACCGCACAAAAAATCACTGGCTGCCCACTGCCTTCCCTGAAGGACATCTTCAGCTCTCGCTGCCTTGGCAGGGCAGCCAACATCCTGAAGGACCCTTCCCACCCTGGACACAACCTGTTCCACCTGCTGCCCTCTGGCAGACGGTACAGGTCTTTCAAAACTCGCACAAACAGACTCAGAGACAGCTTCTACCCCATAGCCATACGTGAACTTAACAATGCAAAATAAGAAATAACACTCACATTCAACTGAATGGTTCTACCTCAGCTGCTATTGTTATTTATCTGTAATTTTTTTAAATATATGTATATATTTTTACCTTTTCTTATATATTTAAAATTGCTCTTGTGAATCGCACCGTGGGATTGACTTTTAAATTTTGTTGTACCATGTGCAATGACAATAAAGAGATTAATTCATGATTTGACGCTGGGCCCATTGTTGTTTGTTATCTATATCAATGATTTAGATAAGAATGCACAAGGTATGATTAGTATATTGCAGTGTATCCTAGAAAGTGAAATATGGTTATCAAGAATACAGCAGGACCATAATCAGCTGGGCAAGGAAGCCAAAGAATGGCACATGGGGTTTAATTCAAAAGTCTGAGGTATTACATTTTGGGAAGTCAAACCAAAGCAGGACGTTCACAGTGACCTGAAGAAGGGACTCGACTCGAAACGTCACCCATTCCTTCGCTCCAGAGACGCTGCCCGTCCCGCTGAGTTTCTCCAGCTTCACAGTGAATGTTAGGTCCCTGGGAGGTATTGTAGAGCAGAGGGATCTAGGAGTACAAGTATATTGTTCCTTGGAAGTGGCATCACAGGTAAATCGGCTGGTGAAAAAGGCTTTTGGCATGCCGGCCTTCATCAGTCAGGGAAGTTAGTATAGAATTTGGGATGTTATGTTACAGTTGTACAAGATGTTGTGGAGGCCATACTTGAAATACTACATTCAGTTTTTGTCACCCTGCTGTAGGAAAGATGTAATCAATCTGGAAAGGGTGCAGAGAAGATTTACAAGGTTTTTTCCAGGACTCCAGGACCTAGGCTCGAGGGAGAGGTTGTGCAGGACTTTAATCTTTTGAGTGCAAGAGGCAGGGGTGTAATCTACTAGTATAAATTAATGTACGGAAAAGATAAGGTGAATGCACACACTTTCTCCCCAGTTTGGGGAATCAAGAACTAGAAGGCATAGGTTTAAGGTGAGAGGGAAAAGATTGAATTCAAACCCAATTGGAAACTATTTCACACAGAAGGTGGTGAGTATATGGAATGAGCTGCCAGAGATTATCGTTGAGGCAGGTACAATGACAACATTTAAAAGACATTTGGACAGGTACCTGGATAGGAAAAGTCAAATGTGGGTAAATGGACTAGCCCTTATGATGAGTATCTTGGTCTACATGTACGGTAGGCTGAAATGCCTGTTTTCATGCTAAATGACTGTTGTGTGCTTTCAAGCTTTTGTATCGTCTGTCCGACAGGAGATTGGAGAATTACTACCGATCACAAAGTTGCCACTTCATGTACTTTTTCAATGTTTTGCATAAGGCTTTCACACAGCCAAAAAAAGAGAGGCTTGTGTTTAAACAATGACTTGCGGCAGAAAATCTGACCCTGAAACAAGTCAACATCACAACCAGGCTGAATCTTATTCTTAATTTAACAAGCAGCAAAAGCACATTCTGAAGAAATCAATGGTCTGTAATAAGGAAAAGGAATTGTGGTTGTCACTTTCCCATTGTGCGAGTTTGAAAGATACATATTTTAGGCAAGAACTGCAGATGATGGTTTAAATCGAAGATAGACACAAAATGCTGGAGTAACTCAGCGGGACAGGAATGGTTGACGTTTCGGGTCGAGATCCTTCTACAGACTGATACATATAGTTTAGTTTAGTTTTTGTCACGTGTACTGAGGTACAGCTTTACTTTTGTTGCATGCTATCCAGTCAATGAAAACACCAAAGACAATTACAATCAAGCCATCTACAGTGCACAGATACAGGATAAAGGGTATAGCATTTAGTGCAATACAAAGTCCAACTAAAGATTGTTTGAAGGTTCTATTGAAGTAGATGGGAGGTCAGGACCATTTTCTAGCTGGTGAGAAGATAGTTCAGTTGCCAGATAACAGCTGGGATCAAACTTTCCCTGAATCTGGAGGTATGCATTTTCAAACTTCTCTAGCCTGATGGGAGAGGGGAGAAGAGAGAGTGACCTGGATGAGTCTGATCCTTGATTATGCTGGTGGCCTTGCCAAGGCAACAGAACTCAAGATTTTCTTGTACAAATGGGAGTTTGATGTTTTCTTCATTCTGGTGTACTTATTTTTTGATAGCAGTGGTAGTGTTTGGTTTAAGGATCTGTACTGAAGTTGCCTCAACATCAACATTCAAAAATTGCTGGTGCCACACGTCTCACTTCATTTATGACATATGCCATGAAAATAACAATAAGATGGATGTGGCATCTTATCAAATCAGAACAGGTACCACAAATGAATCAAAAATAAATGATTTGAGCATGGGTTTCTTCTCAGGATCATCACCCACTAAATTATTGAGCCTGTCTTACTTCCTGGTTTATTTTGAATCCTATCTCAGTAATTCAGTTAAAAGACAATTTAAATAAACAAAAATGATTGCAGAGATGGCTACATTCTGATACTTAATCACAGTAAAAAGTCACAGAGTCAATGAGCAGGGGAACAGGTTCCATGAATGGGTTGTGCAGAATGGCCTGTTTCAATGCCGTATACTTCAACATTTTTCACACAGAGAGTGGTGAATCTCTGGAATTCTCTGCCACAGAAGGTAGTTGAGGCCAGTTCATTGGCTATATTTAAGAGGGAGTTAGATGTGGCCCTTGTGACTAAAGGGATCAGGGGGTATGGAGAGAGGGCAGGTACAGGATACTGAGTTGGATGATCAGCCATGATCATATTGAATGGCAGTGCAGGCTCGAAGGGCCGAATGGCCTACTCCTGCACCTATTTTCTATGTTTCTATGTCTTTATGACTAATGGTGCTACAAATTAGTATTCAATATTGCAGCGTTCCATATACACAGGTTTTCCCAATGACATCAGGCCTTTGTCTAGTCTCCTGTGTAAATAGTAAATTTGGTAAAAGTTAAATAACTTCAACATCAGGATATGTTTGTCTCATGTCCATGGGTGCAGCTATTGAAGGTGGGTTCAACAAATGCTCCACATACTCTACTTGCCATACCTTACTTGATCCTCTCTACGACCATCTCATGGGAGAATTCCTACAGGGAAATTCACTATTGGGAACTTAACGTTGAGTTGAGGAAACTAAATGACAACAGTTACCACAAGGCTCGAGTGCTAGAAAGTCACAAAAAGTCACAAGACTCGAGTGCCAGAAAGCCACACAAAAGAGGGTAATCAGTCACCACAGACCGCTGAATTTTGCTGCTCCATCGAAATTTAAATGCTGATAATATAAAGTTGTGTTTTGTGTTCCATGCTGGAGCTAGTGTGGCAATAATTGTTTTGCCAACACATTATAAATGTAAAATAGCAAAATGAAGATAGGAAGTAAGGTTAGTAATAATTCTCTGATAAATATGCCAAATAAATTGCAAGCTGTCGGGCTATCGAGCAATTTGTTATTTAATATGCGGTATAACAAACCTACAACAAAACCAGAAAGCACTCAAATCATGAAGGAGAGAAACATTTCATTGTGCCATTGGTTCAAATTATCAACCTATTCTCCCTCACCTCTGCCTCAAGTCCCATCCCCCGTCCCTCTTTCATAAAAGCATTAAAGAAAGTCAGGTTACATTTACAGTACGTAGCTTCATTAACATGGAAAATCATCCAAAAATGTCACTTGGGTATAATTCGACACAAGTTGACGACAATCTAAGGAAAGACTGATTCAAATCTTAATCCAAACAGCCCAAGATGCACAAAGTGCTGGAGTAACCCAGAGGGTCAGGCAGCATCGCTGGAGAACAAGGATAAATTACATTTCGGGTCAGGTTCAAATCCAAAACTTCACTTATCCATGTCCTCCAGGGTTGCTGAGTTACTCCAGCACTTTGTGTCTCTTTTTTTGTAAACCAACTTCTGCAGTTCCTTGTTTCTACAATGTAAGATGCTGAAGTGGGAGAAAGCCACATGGTTACTTTACACCTGGCATTTAGTGAAATCATGGCTGATCCTTTACTGCAGTTTACTTTCTCATCTGACCCCAGCGAGCTTATGAAAGAAATTATGAGGGCAAAAAGACACTAAATGTTCTTGACAGGCAGGAATAAGGAGAAACACTTTTTGGTTTTTGTGACTGTATTAGAAGCAAGTTATTGGAAGCAACGGAACAGATTACTGAAGCTCTAACAAGATGTTGCATCTCAATTATTATGGCATGAGAAGACTAGCTAATGTACAATAAAGGGGAGTAGGCATAAACCAGGATAAAACAGGATGGTGAATCTTACATCAATAGTAGGAAAATTATTGGAAAAAGTCTAAGGCTCATTATTTGCTTCATTTGGAAAGATGGGCTAATTAGGAGTCAGCAACGGTTTTATGCTGTGGAAATTTTGCTTCACAAATCTGATTGTTTAAGAAGGAACTGCGGATTCTGGAAAATCAAAGGTAGACAAAAATGCTGGAGAAACTCAGTGGGTGAGGCAGCATCTATGGAGCAAAGGAAATAGGCGACGTTTCAGGTCGAGACCCTTCTTCAGACTGATTGTGTGCTTTGCGGAGGTAACTAAGAAAATTGATAAATCCCAGGCGGTAAATGTAGTTTACATGGACTTTAGCAAGGCTTTTGACAAAATGTCACAAGGCAGTCTGATGCAGAAGGTTTGGGCACATTGGATCCAAAAAGGTGTTGGCAAAACGGACCCAAAATATAAGCACGGGAGTTGCGATGTGCACAAGAAGCAGGACTTCACACTTCTTAAAGGGAGGAAGTTACATAGATAGAATGGGAGATGAAAAATGTATATGGGTTGTAGCATATCAATAGTTTAGCTTTGCCACATATTCACTGGAGAAACAATCCAGGAATCTGAGGAAGTGGGGTGGCTTCACTAGAACCAATATATTTGACATAGTCCTGGAAACAAAAGATATTCTAGGAATATAAGAAATAGAAGCAGGAATGGGCCATGCCTTTTTCTTTTACCTCAGTGATCTTTTGCTTCAGTGCCATCGTCCTGTATGAATCCCATCTCTTCCCTGAATATTCCAAACTCTACTGATCTCTGTATACGCTCAGTGACTGGACCTCCAAGATTCTCTTGGATAAAAAATCCCAAAGATTATTTTCTCTCCGTGGAAGAAATTTCTTCGCCTTTCAATCCTTGGAATCTCTGATTCGGAACACCCTAACCATGGTAAACATAGAAGCATAGAAACATATAAAATAGGTGCAGGCATAGGCCATTCGGCCCTTCGAGCCTGCACCACCATTCAATATGATCATGGCTGGTCATCCAACTCAGTATCCTGTACCTGCCTTCTCTCCATACCCCCTGATCCCTTTAGCCACAAGGGCCACATCTAACTCCCTCTTAAATATAGCCAATGAACTGGCCACAACTACCTTCTGTGGCAGAGAATTCCACAGACTCACCACTCTCTGTGTAAAAAAATATTTTCTTATCTCGGTCCTAAAAGAATTCCCCCTTATCCTTAAACTGTGACCCCTTGTTCTGGACTTCCCCAACATCGGGAACAATCTTCCTGCATCTAGCCTGTCCAACCCCTTAAAATTTTTGTAAGTTTCTATAAGATCCCCCCTCAATCTTCTAAATTCTAGCGAGTACAAGCCGAGTCTTGTATCTTCACCCCAGCATTGATCCTGTCAAGCCCCATGAGGATTTTGTACATTTTAATAAAATCGTTTTTTGTCATTCTATATTCAGATGAGTATTGGGCCAGTTTGCCCCATCTCCCCATATGCAACAAATCTCCCATCCCTACAATCGAGCTGCTAACCTTTGCTGCACTCACACTGTCAGTATATCCTTACTTAGGGAGGGAGAGCAGACTGCATAGAATATTTTAGGTGTGGTCACAGCAGGTCATATATATTCATTCAGCGAGCCATCTTGACTACAAAATCAAAACCTCTTACCATAAAAGGCAACATCTTTGAAAATTGTTATTGCACCTGCATGTCAACTTTCAGTTGATCTTGTACAAGGCCACTCAAGGATCTCGGAACAGCATGGTGTTTTAATCTCTCTTTAAAGAAAAATATACAACAATTTTTTAATGTGTTTCCTGTTTAAATGGAGGACCTCATATTTTTCCACAACATATTGTACAAGGTTGTACAGGGCCTTGGTGAGACCACACCTGGAGTATTGCGTACAGTTTTGGTCTCCAAATCTGAGGAAGGACATTATTGCCATAGAGGGAGTGCAGAGAAGGTTCACCAGACTGATTCCTGGGATGTCAGGACTTTCATATGAAGAAAGACTGGATAGACTCGGCTTATCTCGCTAGAATTTAGGAGATTGAGGGGGGATCTTATAGAAACTTACAAAATTCTTAAGGGGTTGGACAGGCTAGATGCAGGAAGATTGTTCCCGATGTTGGGGAAGTCCAGGACAAGGGGTCACAGCTTAAGGATAAGGGGGAAATCCTTTAAGACTGAGATGAGAAAAACATTTTTCACACAGAGAGTGGTGAATCTCTGGAACTCTCTGCGACAGAGGATAGCTGAGGCCAGTTCATTGGCTATATTTAAGAGGAAGTTAGATGTGGCCCTTGTGGCTAAAGGGATCAGGGGGTATGGAGAGAAGGCAGGTACGGGATACTGAGTTGGATGATCAGCCATGATCATATTGAATGACGGTGCAGGCTCGAAGGGCCGAATGGCCTACTCCTGCACCTATTTTCTATGTATCTATCCATGTATATACTATCTGCCATGACACTCCCCATTTACTTCACCTTCTTATATTCCCTTGAAGTCCCTTTATATCCTCCTCAAAGATAACTCTGCCACCCAGTTTTGTAGCATATTTTCCAGAGGCTGTGCCTGACAATCGGTGCTTTATCATCATTTTACTGCCTTGCAATCAGATAACTCACCACGCTCAACTTGCACGCTGTTGAGTAAACAGTGGAGAGGTCAGGAAGGCAGCTGAAAAGATACTGTAGATATAAATATCATCCATGTGTGTGTCAAATTATGCTCTGTCGCTGTGGGAAGCGTTTAGATTAGGAAAACAGGGATGGTACAAATCTCAAAAAGCCTTTGCTGTTTACGGCCTTTCTTTGGCACTTTTACTGTGCTGATGTATTTCCCTTACTTTTGGCAACTTGCTTTAATTCAACTCAGCTTTTAACTTGAGAGAGCCAAGGTGGGCACATATAATTTCTTCTGGATGTAATGACATTTTTCTACTTTATGCTTATACATTTTGTTGTGCTAACTACAGCCAATCTGTGAAAAATTCAGCTAGACCAGGGTATATCCAAAAATCTGCAGAGGATAGAGGGAAAAGTTTAAGAACCTAAAAATTTGTGGGGGGGGTGGGGGTGGTTCCACAGCAGCGCGTTCCGGAAACAATATTTTCCAACCCTGCAGGTTATAGTCCTTTTTCATTAGACTGACTTGCAGAATCAAGAATGGCAGGCTTTCACATTATGGTTAATGAGGCCTAAGTGAGAGTGCAGACCCATCCACACATGGGGCAGAAGGTGGTGGGAAGGCAGGTAGAAGTTTGTAACCATCTTCACCATTTTTCACCATCTTCATAGGGCTTCTTCATGCTCCTATGCATGAATTTGAGGTTCTCAATACAAGTGACCATAGAACGGTATAACACAGGAACAAGCTTTTCAGCCCATGATGTATGTGTCAAACATGATGCCAAATTAAACCAGTCGCTTATGCCGGCATGTTATCCATATCCCTCCATTCCCTGCATATCCATGTGCCTATCTAAAAGCCTCTTAAATACCACTATCGTACTCATTTCCCACTACCCCAGGCAATGCATTCCAAACATTCATCACTCAGAGCAATACTACATGGAATCAGGGATTTTGGCATAACTTGCTCCACGCCAACCAACATGCTTCATCTACATTAGTTCCACCTGCCTGCATTTAGCCCATATCGCTCCAAACCTATCCTATCCATGAGCCTGCCTAAATGTTCCTTAAATGTTGTAATTGTACCTGCTTATTCTACCTCTTCTGGGAGCTCGTTCCATATACTCACCACCCTTTGTATAAAACAGCTTCCCCCCAGGTTCCTATTAAATTGTGTCCTCTTCACCGTAAACCTATGTCTGCTGGTTCTTAATTCCCCAACTCTGGTAAAATACTGTGTATTTACCATATCTATTCCACTCATGATCTTATGCATCTCTGTAAGATCAGCCATCATCCTCCTGCGTTCCAAGGAATAAAGTCCTACTGTGCTCAACCTCTCATAGAAACATAAAAAATAGGTGCAGGAGTAGGCCATTTGGCCCTTCGAGTCAGCACCGCCATTCAATATGATCATAGCTGATCATCCAAAATCAGTACCCCGTTCCTGCTTTTTCCCCATATCCCTTGATTCTGTTAGCCCTAAGAGCTATATCTAACTCTCCCTTGAAAACATTCAGTGAAATGGCCACCACTGCCTTCTGTGGCAGCGAATGCTACAGGTTCACAACTCTCTGGTTGAAAAAGTTTTTCCTCATCTCAGTCTTAAGTGGCCTAACCCTTATTTTTACACTGTGACCCTTGGTTCTGGACTCCTACAACATTTGGGAACATTTTTGCTGCATCGAGCCTGTCCAATCCCTTAAGAATTTTATATGTTTCTATAAGATCCCCTATGATGCTTCTAAATTCCCGTGAATATAAGCCCAGTCGACCCATTCTTTCATCAAATGTCAGTCCCGCCATTAACCTCCTTCACTGTCCACAAATTTACCAATTCATGTCATTGATCAACTTACTAATCAATCCATCTGAAGAAGTGTTCCAACCCGAGACGTCACCTATTCTTTGTCTTCAGAGATGCTGTATGACCCGCTGAGTTACTCCAGCATTTGGTGTCCATCTTTGGTATAAACTAGCATCTGCAGTTTCTTCCTACACAACCCATCTACATTTCTGTCCAAGTCATTTATATATATCACAAACAACATTAATTCCACCACTGATCCCTAGAGGACAGAACACATTGCAAACATCCTGCCAGAATCATACCATTCCACCACTACACTATGTCTTCTATGGGTAAGCTAGTTCTAAATCCAAACTGCCATGTGCTGTAAATCTAAGCATCTTAATCTTCTGGATCAGCCTATCAATCCTGAATGTTGTCTCTGACACAATTACACTGCAACTGTTTTAGTCAATGACACAAAATCTCCCAGATATATTAAAGAATCAAGAATTTTGCCTGAATGATGAAAGAAAGGAACTATTTAAAAAAAAAAATAGCATTGGAGTAGATGGTAAGGTAAAAATTGAATGATACCAATAATCTGATGATTTAGAAACATAGAAACATAGAAAATAGGTGCAGGGGTAGGCCATTCGGCCCTTCGAGCCTGCACCGCCATTCAATATAATCATGGCTGATCATCCAACTAGGTATCCTGTACCTGCCTTCTCTCCATACCCCCTGATCCCTTTAGCCACAAGGGCCACATCTAACTCCCTCTTAAATATAGCCAATGAACTGGCCTCAACTACCTTCTGTGGCAGAGAATTCCAGAGATTCACCACTCTCTGTGTGAAAAATGTTTTTCTCATCTCGGTCCGAAAAGATTTCCCCCTTATCCTTAAACTGTGACCCCTTGTTCTGGACTTCCCCAACATCGGGAACAATCTTCCTGCATCTAGCCTGTCCAACCCCTTAAGAATTTTGTAAGTTTCTATAAGATCCCCCTCAATCTTCTAAATTCTAGCAAGTACAAGCCGAGTCTATCCAGTCTTTCTTCATATGAAAGTCCTGACATCCCAGGAATCAGTCTGGTGAACCTTCTCTGTACTCCCTCTATGGCAAGAATGTCTTTCCTCAGGTTAGGAGACCAAAACTGTACGCAATACTCCAGGTGTGGTCTCACCAAGACCCTGTACAACTGCAATAGAACCTCCCTGCTCCTATACTCAAATCCTTTTGCTATGAGTTTACTGAGTTTTGAAAGAAGAGGCTTTACAAATAGCAAATGGTCTGTTGTCATCTATAGATTTTGGAATTGTGTCTGTGGTTTGGAACGCAGCAAATGTGAACCACTATTTAAGAAAAGAAAGAGAAAACAAGAAATATTGACCTGTCAGTTGATCATTAGCTGGAATCCCTAATGAAAGATGCAATAACAGAACTCCTCGGAAAGAAAAGTAAGAATAAGTAGAGACAGAATGGATGTATGATAGATAAAACCCAGTTTGATTTATCTACTGTAGTTTCTTTGAGAATGTGACCAGTGGGATTGATGAGTGAGAAACAATGGATGTGGAGTATTTGGATTCTCAAAAGGCTTTCAATAAAATCGCACACAAGAGGTCGGTCAATGTGGTCGGATCACATGGAAGTTGGAGTAATATACTGACATAGATAGATAATTATCTTTTGACCAGGAAGCAAAGACTGGGGGTACTGCAGATTGGGATACCAATGACTGTTACCAATATCTGTATACTGTCAACTTGGATTGGGAACAGGTTTACCAAACCCAGTCCATCACAGAGACCAGACACACCATCATTTACACTTCATGCTGCATAGAAAAAAAACAGTCGAACATAATCAAAGACTTGTCCCAGCCATGGCCATTCCCGCTTCTCCCTGCTCCCATCAGGTAGAAGATACAGAGGCTTGTATGTGCGCACCACCAGACTCAGGGAACAGCTTCCTTCCATCTGTATTCAGGCTTCAGAATGGCCCTTCCATAAGATAGGGTACTGTCCAATTCACCTCTGCCTCAATGCAGACATTGGACTTTGTATCTGGAAATGGAGTGATATAATGCTGAGAAATACATTCTGCACTCTGTATCTTCCCCTCTGTGTGAACTACTGTATATTCTGCATTCTATTGTGTTGTAATCTATTGTACTTGAGTTCGGCTTGATTGTATTTGTATATATTATCCGATTTGATTGTGCACAAAACAAAGGTTTTCATTGTACCTTGATACACATGGCAATAATAACCTTAAACCTAGAAAGCACCCTATCGGGATGCATTTTAACTTGATTTGGCAACTGCTCTGCCCAAGACTGCAAGAATATTGTGAATGGCATCAGCCATAACAGCAGGTTGACAATGACTGTACTGACACTCATAGTAGGATGAACTCACATGATTCACTTTGAATCACATGATCACCCCTCATCCTCCTATACTTGAAGGAATAAAATCCTTGCCTGCTCAACCTCTCCCTGGGTCAGGCCCTTGAGTACTGGCAACGGCATCATTAATCTTCCTGCACCATTTCCAGCTTAACAACTTAACATATTTCCTATAACAGAGTAGCCAAAGCTGAACGCAATGCTCCAAATGCACTCACCAACGTCTTCTACAATTGCAACATAACATTCCAACTTCTACACTAAAAACTATGTCTGAAGAAGGCCAATGTGTCGAAGGCCACTTGCACAATGTACTTTCAAGGAACTATGCACCAGCACTCTGAGATCCCTATTCTCTACAACATTCCCCAGTATCCTGACATTCACTGTGTGATAAACTCCATTAACCATTCCTCAGATCACCTGCCTAACTGATCAAGATCCCGCTGCAATTTTTGATAACCATTTTGCTATCTACGATGCCACACACTTGTGTGTTATCTGCAAAGTTATTAATTATGCTGTACATTATTATCCAAATTGTTGATATTAACCACAAACAGCAAAGGGCCCAGCACTGACTCCTGAGGCACACCTCACGTTCAAAAAAAAACCTTCCACCATCACCCTTTGCTTCCTTCAATGAAGCCAATTCTCTATCCAATTGGCTAGCTCTCCCTGGCCCCATGCGATCTAAGCTTCCAGAGCAGCCTACAATGTGGAACCTTTTCAAATGCCTTATTGAAATCCATATAAACAATGACTACTGCTTTGCCCTCATCAGTTTTGTACTTAATCAAATTAATGAGACATGATCTCCCAGGCACAAAACCATGCTGACTATCCCCAATCAGCTTCTGTCTATGCAAATACATATATATCTCATCCCTCAGAATACTCTCCAGTAACTTACCTACCACAGACGTTAGACTCACTGGTCTATAGTTCCCAGGATTGTCCTTGCAACCCTTCTTAATTAGAGAAACAACATTAACAACTCTCCAGTCTTCCACTAGCTCACCCGTGTCTAATGAAAGCTGCTATGCTGGCGAAACGGGTAATTTGGTAGTCTAACGGCAGATTGCCCTTTATAATGAGAAGGTTTGAATGCAGGAGTAAGAAAGTTTCATTGTAGATGTACAAGACCTTGATGAGACGCTACCTGTAATAGTGGAGATTTAGTCTCCTTGCAAGAAAGCACACTGTATATTTTCTATAGAGGGAGTGTAGCAAAGATTCATCAGGTGAGTTCCTGGGATGGCGGATTTGCACTGTGAGGAGAAGTTGGTCATATTAGGACTGTATTCGAGCCAAGACTGTTTGGTTTTTTATTTTTATTTTTTATTTTTGTTAGAAGTAAGTACAATAATATGGTACCATAGATACCTAGTATATATTGACATGGTACAGTTCATGTACAGCTGCTTCTTCTTTTTTTTTATTTTAACGATAAAAAGGAGACAGAAAAAGAATAGAAAAGAAATAGAGAAGTGTGTGATATCAGAAAGTGAGAAAAGGAAAATGAGAAAAGAAAGAAAATGAAGAGAAAAGAGGCAGAGGTAGAAAGCAGAAGAATAAAGGAGAAATAGCTATTTGTTATTCTTGACCACCATTCACCCGATCCTGAAACGGATCATTTCTACGGTTACGTTGCACCATATGCTTGTAAGAAGTCGACAAATGGAGACCAAATCATTAGGAATTGGTCTACTTTGTCTGTTAGGAGGAATCGCATTTCTTCAAGATGTAAGGTTTCCAACATGTTTGAAATCCACATTTTAAGCGTTGGTATCGATGTATTTTTCCAAAATGTCAGTATAAGTTTTTTTGCCGTTATTAAACCATAATTAAGGAAAGATTTTTGAAACATATTCAATTTATTCTCGTCTTCCAGTAATCCAAATATAATCAATTCAGTGTTAGGATCAAGTTTAATCTTAAGTAATTTTGTGAACATTTAAAAGATTTCGCTCCAAAATTTGTGTAATTTTATACAAGAAACAAAAGAGTGTGTTGTAGTGGCATTCTGAGATAAACATTTATCACGTACACCAGAAATTATAGGTTATATATAAATTCTTACTCGGAGGGATATGGGATCTCACACATCTAGTTAATTCAAAACCATGAAGATTAGATTGCATGGCATCCAGGGAGTGCAAGCTGCCTGGATACAGAATAGGCTTCATGGAAGGAAGCAGAGGGTGGTGGTGGAAGTTTGTTTTTCAGCCTGGAGGCCTGGGACGAGTGGCTTTCTTCAGGGGTCGGTGCCTGGCCCGTTACTGTTTGTGGTTTATAACCAACAAGTGGGCTGAGCAATGGCTAATGGAGTTTAATGCAGATAAGTGTGAGGTGTTGCATTTTGGGAAGTCAAACCTGGGCAGGACCTTCGCAGTGAATGGTAGGACCCTGGAGAATGTTGTTGAGCAGAAGAATCTTGGAGAACTGTTACGTAGATCCCGAGAAAGTGGTGTCACAGGTAGATCACAGGACAATGTTTCTTTGTGTGTTTTGTGTGGGGGGTGGTGTGGGGGGGTAAGGGGGAACCGCTTCGGTCGCCTCCTCCACGGAGAGGCGAGTTTTTCCAGGTCGCCTCCCCCGTGGCCTAACATCAAGGATCGACGCGGCCTTTCCCGGAGACGCGCCCGGGGCTTCACCGTGGACTCTCGGCGTGGAGCAGGTGAGCCCTCGCTGGGGCTCGCTGGAGGGGAGCGCTCCGTTTCGCTGGCCTGGGGCAGCCGGCAGCCTGAAGTCGCAGCCTGAAGCCGCGGTCTGCAGAGCTCCAGCTGGTGTGGCGTCTAGAGCCCGGGATCTCACGTTGGGGACCCGGGGGAAGAAGAAGCCATCACTGCCGGCCCGCGGCCAACTTCTACCGCGGGTCCGGCATGGACTTACCATCACCCCTGGAGAGGAGCTTCGACCGCCGGCCCTGCAGTCTACGGTGCTTCTGGCTGCGGCGGGGACTTAAATCTTGACCACCGGTCTGCGGCCTACTACAACTTAAAGCCGCGGTCTCCGGTGAGGAAGAGCCGATCCTGGACTGACTCTGGACTCTGGTCCTGACCACGGGGGGGGAAATGGAGGAGGACTGGCCAAATTTTGTGCCTTCCACCACAGTGATGAATGCTGTGGTGGATGTTTGTGTTACAGTTTTATTGTGGTTGTGTGTTCTTTATTATTGTATCGCTGCAGACAACCCAAATTTCCACCAGCCTGGCTGTGTGGCAATAAATTATATCTAATCTAATCTAATAGGATGGTAAAGAATACTTTTGGTACATTGGCCTTCAAGAACTAGAGGACATAGGTATAAGATGGGAGCGGAAAGATTTAGTAAGAATCTGAGGAGCAATTTTTTCACACGAAGGCTGGTGGGTAAGTGGAACGAGCTGCTCAAAGGAGGTACAGTCAGTACTATAAGAACATTTAATAGACATGGTCGGGGACATGGATAAGAAAGGATTCAATGATAGGGCTAAACATGAGTAAATGGGACTAGCTTAAATAGGGTACCCTGGTTGTCATGCATACGTTGGGCCCAAAGGCCTGTTCCCATGTTGTATCACTCAAATAGATTTCTGAATATGAAGGAAATCGTGGCATACAGTGATGGTGATTGAAAATGGCACTGAGGTAGACCAACCATTAAGTTTGTAGGAAGGAACTGCAGATGCTCGTTTAAACCGATAATAGACACAAAATGCTGGAGTAACTCAGCGGGACAGGCAGCCTCTCTGGAGAGAAGGAATGGGAAGTCTGAAGAAGGATCTCAACCCAAAAAGTCACCCATTCGTTCTCTCCAGAGATGCTGCCTGTCCTGCCAATCCTTGTTAATGGATGGTGTAGCAAGCTTGGTCTACAAACGCTCCTGGTATTGCCCACAATGAGTGGTCTTTTGCCCGGGATGACTGCACACCCCTGAATTTTTTCCTCCGTCTGTCTGGTTGTGTCAGCAAAGCACGAAAAGATACTTCATGCTAAACCACTGCTGGACTTGTTAAATATCAGAGCAGCTAGCAGGAGAGATGGGCATGATTCAGCACCAGCTGAATGTTATGTTAGGCTGCTCTTGTTCATACTTATACACACTGGTTCCTAGATAATAGCAATATTGAGAAATAGTTGAATATTCAGTCGCATGCATATAAAACACTTACTGTATATAGCAGGCTGATTCATTTGTTTAATTATGTGACACAACTTAAATTAAAATACATTTACACATCCATAGTTCAGGGAAATGATCTACAATATCTATCCCAAAGCAGCGCAGGCACATAACACGCAATGCAAAGCGAAAACATTTACCTTGAAGGAGCAATTATGCAAAATTTATGTTCCTGAAGTAGTTCATAGAACTGTAAAGCAACAGTGAGCATAATGTTCCAAATGCCTCCTTTGTGTTGTCAAATTCTATGAAGTGCTTCAAGCTCTATAATTGTCTTCATTCCCCATATGCTGGAATGTATTCCTTCAAACTGCACATTCAGTTCCTCAATGTTAGTCATAGAGCAGAGCAAACTCAACGTTCAGTCTTGTGCTTTCACATTGGCCATCAAACCTTTCTGCTCTGTGCTGTCAACGTCTGCAAAGGACATCTATGTTGTGAGTATAGATTTGAATATAGGAGCAGGGAGGTTCTACTGCAGTTGTACAGGGTCTTGGTGAGACCACACCTGGAGTATTGCGTTCAGTTTTGGTCTCCAAATCTGAGGAAGGACATTATTGCCATAGAGGGAGTGCAGAGAAGGTTCACCAGACTGATTCCTGGGATATCAGGACTTTCATATGAAGAAAGACTGGATAGACTCGGCTTGTACTCGCTAGATTTTAGGAGATTGAGGGGGGATCTTATAGAAACTTACAAAATTCTTAAGGGGTTGAACAGGCTAGATGCAGGAAGATTGTTCCCGATGTTGGGGAAGTCCAAGACAAGGGGTCACAGCTTTAGGATAGAGGGGAAATCCTTTAGGACCGAGATGAGAAAAACATTTTTCACACAGAGAGTGGTGAATCTCTGGAACTCTCTGCCACAGAAGGTAGTTGAGGCCAGTTCATTGGCTATATTTAAGAGGGAGTTAGATGTGGCTCTTGTGACTAAATGGATCAGGGGGTATGGAGAGAAGGCAGGTACGGGATACTGAGTTGGATGATCAGCCATGATCATATTGAATGGCGGTGCAGGCTCGAAGGGCCGAAAGGCCTACTCCTGCACCTATTTTTTATGTTTCTATGTTGAAGATCCTTTCAAGTCAGTGATGGAATAACCTCTAAGCACGTACTAGGATAGGTGGCCGACTGCTTGGGAAATTCATATACGGAAGGAAGTGTTGCCATCTTGTGCTAACATAGTTGACAAATAAACGGCTGCTTTGTCAATGAAGATAATCACGGTAACGCTGTATGTTGTACATATTTTCTTAACTTATAAAGACCTAGATGAAGACTATATGGTCTAAGGGAGCAATCCCATTCATCCCACTGCCCCTCCCCTTATCTCCTTTCACCGTTGCAAGATATTTTTTCTTACAAAATGCCCATCAAATGAGCTTTGATTCGTTTGCAACTTACCTGCACTAAAGGGGCAATTCAGAGAAGTAAGTTAACTGCCAGCACATCTTTGGGTGTGGGTGGAAACGAGAGCCCCCAGAAGAAATCCATATGATCACAGAGAGAACATGTGAGCTCAACACAGAGAGCATCGGAGCTGAGGATTGAACTGGCTCCTTGGAGCTATGAGGCAATGGCGATCCATAATGAAAGACCAAATGTCCAACATCTAAAGTAGTTTGCAGATCACTGTTGTGGTATTCTCTTTCTTCTGATCTCTTTCATTATATTTACATCTCTTTCAGACATATCAGGATTCATTAATATGCATTCACCCAGTCTGCAAGCATCACCAGCCCATCTTGATCTTCACCCTATCACAAAAAATCCCAGGGTTTTCTCCACCTCCCTCCCCCACCTTCCTTTTCTCCAACTTAAAACAGATTTGATTTCTAACTTTATCTAGTTCTAATGCAGGGTCGCCCTCCACAGTTGCAGTCTGACCAGCTGAGTGTTGTCATAGAGTCATGCAGTGTGGACACAGGCCCTTCGGCCCAACTTGCCCACACCAACAAAGCATGTTCTATCGACACAGGTTCCACCAGCCTGCATTTGGCCCATATCCCTCCATATCACTTCTTTGGTGACCCACAGACTATCTTTGATCATACTTTGCTGGCTTTACCTTGCACTAAACGTTATTCCATTATCATGTATCTATACACTGTAAATAGCTCGATTGTAATCATGTATTGTCTTTCTGCTGACTTGATAGCATGCAACAAAATCTTTTCACTACCTCATTATATGTGACAATAAACTAAACTGAAACGGAAGTGAAACCTATACTATCCAATACTATACTGTCTTATTGTTCCTTAAACGATGCACTGGTCTCTGCCTCAACTACCTCCTCTGGAAACTCGTTCCATACACCCACAACCTTTTGTGTGAATAAAGTTATCCCCTCAGATTCCTATTAAATCATCCCCCCTTCACCTTAAACCTATGCCTCTGGTTAGGGTCATAGGGTTCTCAGTTCCCCCACTCTGGGCAAGAGACTATGCGTCCATCTATGCGTTTAGGTTTTCTACATCTACAGGTTTTGGCTTGCTCATTTTCAGCTCCAGCTGAAAATCTTTAAAAATAGCACAAGCAGCAGCCATTTCAATACTTGAAGGAAATGAAACTTAGAGTGCTGTCTATGATAATATATAAAACAACTCCTCAGCAATTTACATGTCTGGACACTGATGAAATGTGGTGTACACTCAGCATGGGAAAATAAGCTCGACAATATGTACACTGACTACAGACATTTAATTTCAGTAAAGTATGGGGTTGACTGTGGAACTGCAGCTTCACACTTATCACTGCATTGCAATCCAGGAAGAACTGCAGGGATCAATACCAACTACTGTGCATGACCTCGATTAAGCCTCAACTACATCAACCAAGCGGGCATAAAAATAATTCTTCTCAAATTTAGCTGCTCTTAAAAATGTGTGGCTACCTGCCTTCTCTCCATACCCTCTGATCCCCTTAGCCACAAGGGCCACATCTAACTCCCTCTTAAATATAGCCAATGAACTGGCCTCAACTACCCTCTGTGGCAGAGAGTTCCAGAGATTCACCACTCTCTGTGTGAAAAAAGTTCTTCTCATCTCGGTTTTAAAGGATTTCCCCCTTATCCTTAAGCTGTGACCCCTTGTCCTGGACTTCCCCAACATCGGGAGCAATCTTCCTGCATCTAGCCTGTCCAACCCCTTAAGAATTTTGTAAGTTTCTATAAGATCCCCTCTCAATCTCCTAAATTCTAGAGAGTATAAACCAAGTCTATCCAGTCTTTCTTCATAAGACTACGATCTGACAACATTAAAGCCTTGATCAAAACTTCATGGAAAGAAGCAGAGGGTGGTGGTAGAAGTCTGGAGGCCTGGGACGAGTGGTGTGCCTCAGGGGTCAGTACTGGGCCAGTTACTGTTTGTGGTTTTTAACCAACAATAAATAGCAAGTGGGCTGAGGAATGGCTAATGAAGTTTAATGCAGATAAGTGTGAGGTGCTGCATTTTTGGAAGTCAAATCTGAGCAGGACCTTCACAGTGAATGGGCCCTGGAGAATGTTGTTGAGCAGAATAATCTAGGAGAACTGCTACATAGATCCCTAGAAAGAGTCACAAGATCCTAGTTTACCGTGTCACTGTACTGACTCCATTCCAATCATCCCTATGGCAACATTATATCATAGACCAAATTTGGGATGCTATGGTAGCACAGCGGTAGAGTTAGATACATAGAAACATAGAGAATAGGTGCAGGAGTAGGCCAATTGGCCCTTTGAGTCAGCATTCCACCACCATTCAATATGATTATTGAAAATCAGTACCCCATTCCTTCTTTCTCCCCATATCCCTTGATTCCATTAATCCTAGGAGCTATATCTAACTGCTGCTGCTGGGTTTAATCCTGACTCCTGTATGGAGTTTGTACGTTCTCCCTGTGACCGTGTGGGTTTTCCCCAGGTGTTCCGGTTTCCTCCCACATTCCAAAGGCAAGCAGGTTTGTAGGTTAGTTGGCTTCAGTAAAGATTGTAAGTTGTCCCTAGTGTGTAGGATAGTGCTAGTGTACAGGGATCGCTGGTCAGCGCGGACTCGTTGGTCTGAAGGGTCTGTTTCCGCACTGTATCTCTAAAACTACAACTAAATAAGCATCTCGCTGGAATGGATAATCTACAGGACGAATGAAAACTGTTCAGCAGGAATCATGTTCACTCCTCAGCAGGATCATTCCAGCCTCAGACATGATATACGCTAAGCGGATGTGACTTTTTATAGATGCACATTCAAGGCCTACCTTCAAAAACGATTAACTCATTCACTGGCATTTTCAAGTGGATGGACCTTGCACAAAAGGGAAGAAAAAAGGTCCAAACAACCTTTTCCTGCTGCACAAGATCACCCACCATCCGTCCCACAAACCCCACCACTACCATTCAAGATGCAAACTGGAACCCTAGGGAAAATAGATCAGTTTCCATATATTGGGAGCTTCCTCTCTTGAGGGAAGACGGTGATATTAAATCAAATCAAATCAACCTTTATTGTCATCTTGCAAAGCAACAGTTGTACAGTGCAAAATGAGAAGACGTTTCCCAGGGAATACCGGAGCATCGCACATAAAACATAAACATTTCACACATAATAACAGTAAAAACAATCCAGTCCCTGATGAAACAGTATAAATAGTTAAAAGCAGGTAAAACAGCAACATTTAAATACAGTAAAAAGTCATAAAATGTCCAGGGCAGCTGATTTGAGTGGCCAGTGCCAGAGTTATTAAAATGTCAGTGCAAAGCCGCAGAATCAGGTGGAGTGACTGTTTAGCAGCCTCACAGCCTGTGGCAGGAAGCTGTTTAGCTGTTTCATCACGGACAAAGGAGAAGTATTTTCAAACATTGCCCCCTCAAAACTCACCATGTATTTGGAAGCCCTGATCCCCACCGTCTTGTATGCTACCAAGTCATGGACCACCAACAGAAGGTGCCTTTATGCACTGAGGAAGTGCCACCAACATTGCCTCCATAAAAAGCACCAAAATCATCAACAGATACACAAGACATTACTACACTCTATCTAGTTCCCCCAACATTTTGTCACTGAACATGCTCAACTAGTTCAGGTAGGTGGGCCGCATTGACAACAGACCCTCAGAGCACGCATTCTACCCAAAGCTCCATAACGGCAAGTGATTTCCAGAATGATGCAGTGAACACTTCACAGTCATTGTCAAAGGCTCCGTAAAAATGTAAAATCTGATTTAACTCATGGGAATCAAAGGACTTGGCCCACTCAAAATGGTGGCAGTGCATCCGAATGACATTGACAATCTTTACTCTCTCCAAAGTGAGCACATTGTGGCCATATCCAAATCCACAACATCTTGAACAACCCACCTGTGTCAAACCCACGGGAGTCATGGTACACCAGTGGGAGTCATGGTACACCAGTCATTGAAAGTGGGCATGCAGGTGCAGCAGGCAGTGAAGAAAGCGAATGGTATGTTAGCTTTCATAGCAAAAGGATTTGAGTATAGGAGCAGGGAGGTTCTACTGCAGTTGTACAGGGTCTTGGTGAGACCACACCTGGAGTATTGCGTGCAGTTTTGGTCTCCAAATCTGAGGAAGGACATTATTGCCATAGAGGGAGTGCAGAGAAGGTTCACCAGACTGATTCCTGGGATGTCAGGACTGTCTTATGAAGAAAGACTGGATAGACTTGGTTTATACTCTCTAGAATTTAGGAGATTGAGAGGGGATCTTATAGAAACTTACAAAATTCTTAAGGGGTTGGACAGGCTAGATGCAGGAAGATTGCTCCCGATGTTGGGGAAGTCCAGGACAAGGGGTCACAGCTTAAGGATAAGGGGGAAATCCTTTAAAACCGAGATGAGAAGAACTTTTTTCACACAGAGAGTGGTGAATCTCTGGAACTCCCTGCCACAGAGGGTAGTCGAGGCCAGTTCATTGGCTATATTTAAGAGGGAGTTAGATGTGGCCCTTGTGGCTAAGGGGATCAGAGGGTATGGAGAGAAGGCAGGTACGGGATACTGAGTTGGGTGATCAGCCATGATCATATTGAATGGCGGTGCAGGCTCGAAGGGCCGAATGGCCTACTCCTGCACCTAATTTCTATGTTTCTATGTTTCTAAAAGTTTCGAGGTTTCAAGGTTTCAAGGTCAGTTTATTGTCACATGTGCCAATTAAGGGACAGTGAAATTTGAGTAATCATACAGCCATACAAAGTGAAAGGCAACAAGACCCACAGCCACATCAAATAATATTTAACATAAACATCCACCACAGCGGCTCCCCGCATTCCTCACTGTGATGTAAGGTACTAAAGTCCATTCTTCTCCCTCTTTATTCTTCCGTGGCCAGGGCTGTCGAACAATCCACAGTCGGGGCCATCAAAGCTCCCTCAGCCCACGATCGCTTCAGGGTGATCGAAACTCCCTCGTCGGAGGAGTTGAAACTTTCCGCGGCTTGGAGCTCCCGAATCGGTCTCTAACCAGGGACCGCGAGCTCCACGATGTTAAAGTCCACAGGCCTGCTGTTGGAGCTCTCCACAGTAGATCCCTGGCAAAGTGATCACAAGCTCCATGATGGTAAGTTGCATCTCTGTCGAGTTAAGAGATCGAAAAAAGTTTCCTCCAGCCCCTCCCCCCAACATAAAACAAACTAAGGAACACTAAAAAGTACTCTTTAACACGCACTTAAAATAACTAAAACAGAAGAAAGGACAGACAGACTGTTGGTGAGGCAGCCACTTGCTGCAGATCCCACAATTTATCCATAACTTCAGAACCCACAGTGGACAATTCTGAGCATTGATCAATGCAGTTCCCCAAGTTTAGGTAGGGCTTTGTTGGACAATGCTGGGCGGGCTGGGGAGGGGCACGAAGATGAGATATGTCCGAAGTGAGATGGAGAACCAAAGTGTTCGAAATCTGAACACTTAGGGTTGGGCTTGCAGTCCCAACCCTCTCTCCAGAGATGCTGCCTGTCCCGCTGAGTTACTCCAGCATTTTGTGTCTATCTAGCAATCACCTAATCTGTATTCAGCTTTTCCAATACAGAGACCACATCATAAGCATCAAATGCAGTGTACTAAATTGAAGTGTAGGTGAATCATTCCTTCATCAGGAAGGTGTGTTTGGGTCCCTGGTCGTTGAGAAGGTATCAAATAAAAGGGCTGGTTTTGTATCTCCCATCGTTGCTTGGGTAAATCCCAAGAGAAGGAGAGTGGTTGGTGAAGGTGGAAGAGCAAACCAGGGAGGCACGATGGGGATGGTCCATGTGAAGATTGAAAAGCGAGGAATGGCATTGAAAGTGACAGAATTTTCAGATGACGTGTTGAATGTGGAGACCAGTGAGATGTAAGATGGTCTGGGTAGGAAGAAAGTAGAAAGGCGAGATGGAACAGGAAACGGAAAAGAAGAAATTGAGTTTCTATGGATTGAAGGGAAGTTACCGTTAAGGAAGATGGAAAAAACCTCAGAAGCAATAGTGTGAAAACTTTCATCATCAAAATAGATGCAATAAGAGATGAAAAGACTTGGAGAATACAATGGAGCCTTTCTGAGATGCGGGGAGGGGGAAATTTTGGTCATGATAACAGAGGAAGTATTCGGGTTTATAATGGATATTGGTCACACAAAGAAAGCAAAGGAAAAATCAGAAGTAGACCAGGTGAAAGTGAGAACAAGATAGAAAAAGGCAGCAAAAGAAATGAAATGTTCTAGTTATGTGTAAAAGATGAAATCAACAGATTTAGAGTCAAAGTTCTGCCATTAGAGTTGGAGTTGGACTGAGTGGGAATGAAACATGGATCATAATAATAATAATAATAATAATAATAATAATATATCTTTTATTGTCATTGCACGTCAGTGCAACGAGATTTAGTGTGCAGCTCCACTGATGTACAAGAAAGGTAAATAAATACAATACATAAATAAACAAGCTGAATTGATTGACGTGACCATCTGAGGGAGACTGTCCAAAGGGGGTGGGTGGGGGGGCACTCGTTAGGGCCGGTTCAGAGCCGCTATAGCTCTTGGGATTCCACGTGTCATGATATTACTTGGGCCAGTCTATTTCTCTCCACAGATGTTGCCTGACCAGCTGAATATTTTCAGCATTTTGTTTTTATTTCAGATTTACATTTTTCTTCTCGTGTTTATTTACATGAATTGAAGGCAATTTGGATCACAACACTGGACTGAAATTCAAAGAATGTGACTATTTCCATATGCTTTCAGTTTTTTTTTAAATCACATAGAGGCATACATAATGAGGCCAGCAGATTTCTTTTCTGGAATTAATTTGTCAAGTATAGAAGATAGTCTTGTGCCTCAAGGTTGCATAGAAATTAGGTGCAGGAGTAGGCCATTCGGCCCTTCGAGCCTGCACAAGTTGCAGAAGAGGTTTACCAGAATGGTGCCTTGATTAGAGAGTATTACCTAAGGAAAGGTTTGTCGAACTTAGCTTGCTTTCTATGGAACATCAGATGCTTGGGGCAGTCTTGACAGGAGTACGTACAATTATGAGAGGTATAGATAGCAAAGTCAGACTGAACCTGGGTGGAAATGTCAAGGACTAGAGGGCATATCTTTAAGGTGAGACCAGCAAAGTTTGAAGCAGATATGTGAGGCAAGTTTTGTTTTACACAGAGAGTGGTTGGTGGAGCAAGATACAATAGTGGCATTTAAACGTTTTTTAGCAAGGCACATGGACATGCAGGGAATGGAGGAATATGGATCACATGCAGGCAGAGGAGAGTTTAACTTGGCATCCCATTTGACGCAGACATTGTGGGCCAAAAGACTTGTTCCTGCACACACTGTTCATGTTCAACTTGGAACATGATGATCTGTTCCTCAAGGTTATTTTGCAGTTTGTTCAGACAGGATAAGAGGCAAAAGGTCAGATCATTAACATAACAGGCAAGTGGAAGTTTGGGATCCCAAACTTAGTCGGCTCTGGGTTTGACACTACATTATGAGTGGCAAATATAAAATACTAAAGTGGAAGTAGGGCCAGTAGCCTGCTGTTTCTAGTGCAAAGGCTATTTGAACGCACAGCCAAGTGACAGAAGGTAATGAGAAGGTAAAAGACCAGGTGTTACATTTCCTATGGGTGCATAAGAGAGGGACCGTAGGAAGCGGATATGACATTGGTGAGTAGGGAGCAGGAACTAAACCACCTCTTGCAGAAACCACCTCCAGAATTCTCCAAGGGGGGAGGAGTGCATCTGATAGTTCTGGGAATGGGGAAAGCATATGACTATAAACGTGCGGAAACTGGAAAATCGTTTCTCTGTCAACTCTGGTGAGGGTAATCCCAGCTTGAAGAAACTGATTGACAATACAGGTGGGCTAGTGATATAGTCAGAATTAATGCAATGGGTGCAGAGAAACTGAGAGAATGCAATGAAGTTCACAAGGGATGTCAGGCGGGAGGAAATGTACACAGATTAACTGTGTGAGGCCATGGCATGTAGTGAATACTGTTCATTACCTTATCCCAGTAAGTAGACATAAAGTCGATGAAACCTTATGAAGGTGAGAGCAGGGTGGCCTACTATGTTCCACAAGGGGTTATATACTATCCCCAAGCTATGGAGAGAAGGTGAGGGAAAAGGCCCATGTAGGTTTGAAACAGCGAATCTTTCACATATCCTGCAAAGACAAAACCTGGATCCATACAGGTTACCACTAGAACACTTTTTATTTGGAGGTAGTGAATGGAATCATAATAGAAGTTCTCTCCTTCTTTAGGGCACTAAAAAAAAGCAAGAAATGTTGCCCCTTTTGGTTTTATGAAAGGAATAAAAATGTATACCAGCTCCTGCAATAATAAAGAGTGTGTGTGGATTTCATTGAAGAAGAAAAAATACTTTCAAGGAAACTTTACCAAAGTTATATTAAATAATACATTGACTGGGAGCTTTCAACATTCCTTCAGCAATCCAGTGCCCCCTCAACCTCTCTGACAGTGCAACTGAAGGCAGCGACAGCAAATCTGATAGATTCGGAAATTATGTTTTGTTGGCAAAGAAACAAAAGAGGAAGAATAGCCAAATGCTTTCCCACATATGTTTTAATGTGTTTGTAATTTGTTGTCCTTTCAATTAAATGGTACAATGGTTGTAAGTGATTAATAGACAGTTAATAGTTATTCTCAATACCAAAATCAAAATGCTTTGAACTTAGTATTTATTTTTATGATATCTTAAAAATCCATTAGTAGGAAGTGAGTGGGCAACTTTCATGCTGCATATTAAAATTATGCTGGCAATTAGCCGCCTCAGTGGTTTTTAAAACAAAATGTTTCAAATTCCCGAGGACCAAATTCAGATAAACAATATCAGAAAGGCCAAATAAGAGAGCACCAAACAGAAGGGATTTTAATTACAAATATTTATATAAGGTTAACTGGGTATACATAACTGGGCGGCACGGTGGCGCAGCGGTAGAGTTGCTGCCTTACAGCGAATGCAGCGCCGGAGGTCAGGGTTCGATCCTGACTACGGGTGCTTGTCTGAACGGAGTTTGTACGTTCTGCCCGTGACCTGCGTGGGTTTTCTCCCAGATCTTCAGTTTTCTCCCACACTCCAAAGACGTACTCATTCTCCAACACTCCACACTCCAAAAACATACAGGTATGTAGGTGAATTGGCTTGGTAAATGTAAATATTGTCCCTAGTGTGTGTAGGATAGTGTTAATGTGCAGGGATCGCTGGTCGGCGTGGACCCGGTTGGCCGAAGGGCCTGTTTCCACTCTGTATCTCAAAACTAAACGAACCATCTTTCCACCGATCAAGGTATTAAGTATTATTTCTGACCAAGGATCACAACCTGAAACATTGACTGTTTGTCTTTCTACGCCTGATCTACTGAGCTTTCCAAAATTTTCATGTTCATAACTGTTCATTATCAGTTTTTTGTATTAAATATTTGGCTTAGGTTTAAAATCATCATTATGTTAGGGCGGGACGTCCTTGAACACAATGGTTGTCAGAACATATAATGGATTACTTCCAAAAGCAAAGATGGAACAAAAATACATATTCTAAAATGAAGCCCATCACGACCCTTCAATGTGGAGAATTTCACGTAGTCACCAAACTAAGTGAAGAAATGTCTTCTCATTTAAGAATTAAATAGGCTATCCTTTATTCTAAGATTGCAATCCCTGGTTCCAGATACCACAGCCACAGGAAACATTCTCTTTGCATCCAAACTGCAGTGCCCTATAAGATGTTTGTAAATTTCAATGAAAGCTCATCTTATTCTTAATCCATCCGATTTAACCACCTTCGCATCACCCTACATGAAGAAGGGTTTCGGCCCGAAACGTTGCCTATTTCCTTCGCTCCATAGATGCTGCTGCACCCGCTGAGTTTCTCCAGCATTTTTGTGTACATAGGACTATCTTAAAAACTACTTTATTTTAAATCAAATGCTCAATTATAGCCATAACCACCATTTACTGTGTGAAAAAACTTCCCCTTAAATTTCCTTTAAATTTCTGTCCTCTCACCTTAAACCTCTGCGCTCTCATTTTAGACTCCCTTAGTCAATGAAAAATACTCCGATCATCAATTCTTTCAACACCCCTCATTATTTTATAAACTTCTAAAGTTACCTCTCAGCCTCCTACATCTTACAACTCATGGGACAGGGGAGCTATTCTCTGCAGCCAGCTTCAATACAACTGGACACAGATGGGCGACATCACCTCCATGAACATAATGTTCATTTAAATTTGATATAAAAGAGGATTGACTCTGACAGGGGGGTTTTGGATTTTTCTCTCTGTCTCATTTCATAATGAATCACCAGTAGCATATGGTGGGGAGACAGGTGTTCCATTGAGGGACTTTCCCTGCAGCTATATTGTTGTCAGCTGCCATCACATGTGCAGGAGTGACCTGGGATGACACTGGCTCTTCTTGTTGCTTGCGCAAGTGCAGCTGGTCTCGCATAGGCAACAAAGTATTCGCCGAGGCTCGAGGGATTAACTTGCGAACCAAGGTCTTGCCATTTATGGACAATCCCGTGGCCTGTGGTGGTAATGTTGCTCATGCCAGCGAGGTTAGTGTAGTCAGTCAGTGGGCTGGCTCCAGTACATAGGGATGACTCCGGAGCGCTAAGTAATCCCCAGTGTGGTTCAGCAGGAGGTCAGTGGAGGAAAGCAAATGGACATGGGTTCATTGACCTTTAAGTTTGAAAGAAATGGTTTCTTCTGATAATGTGCAAAGTAGTTAAAAATGGTCAATGGAAGCTTGAAAAAAAATCATCATCATTCCTTTAAGCTTTCATTAGCATAGACTATATGACAGTAAATTAAACACTTTTATTTTGGATTTTGTCCAAAAAGCTTCTAAATAAACTCAACCGTAATAACTTAGAAATAAAAATCGTATCCAACTACTGTTCCTTTACTTTCTCTATTACTCCCTCAGTCCCCAACGCTGTGCCCAATGAAATCTTTGTACTTCTTTAAATTTACAATATTCCCCTCACTACCCATGGTCCACTCTATACTGGGGAAACGCATACAGACAATGAGACTGTTTTGCAAAAGATCTTCTGTGTATAAAATCACGTGGGGCATAGATAAAGTGCAGTGTCTTTTTCCCAGGGTTCAAGATTCAAGATTCAAGAGAGTTTATTGTCATGTGTCCCAGATAGGACAATGAAATTCTTGCTTTGCTTCAGCACAACTGAATATAGTAGGCATAAATAAATACAAAACAGATCAGTGTGATCATATACTATTGATTATATATATACACACATAAATAATCAGATAAAGTGCAATGGGCTATTCATGTTCAGAGTTTTGATTGAGTTGAGTTTAAAAGCCTGATGGCTGTGAGGAAGTATCTATACCTGAACCTGGATGTTGCAGATTTCATGCTCCTGTACCTTCTACCTGAAGGCAGCGGGGAGATGAGTGAGTGGCCAGGATGGTGTGGATCCTTAATGATGCTGGCAGCCTTTTTGAGGCAGCGACTGCGATAGATTAGCGAATCAAGAACTCGAGGGGATAAGTTTAACGGAAGTGGAGAAATAAAGAGGCAACTTTTTGATGGGTATAAAGAATCATATGCCAAAGAAAGTAGTTTAGGCAGGTATAATAAAAACATTTTAAAGACATTTGAACAGATACAGTGCATAAAGTATTCAGACCACTTCACTTTTTCCACATTTTGTTACGTTACAGCCTTATTTTAAAATGGATTAAATTCATTTTTTGTTATCATAAATCTACACACAATACCCCGGAATGATGAAGCGAACAAAGGTGCTTAGAAATTTTTGCAAAGTAATTAAAAATAAATAACTGAAATATCACATTTACATAAGTATTCAGACCTTTTCCTATGACACTCAAAATTGAGCTAAGGTTCATCCTGTTTCCATTGATTACCCTTGAGATGTTTCTGCAACTTGAATGGAGTCCACCAGTGGTAAATTGAATTGATTGGACATGATTTGGAAAGGCACACACCTGTCTATATAAGGTCCCACAGCTGACTGTGTTCGTCAGAGCAAAGACCAAGCCATGAAGATGAAGGAATTGTCCGTAGACCTCAGATTCAGATTCAGATTCAGATTCAATTTTAATTGTCATTGTCAGTGTACAGTACAGAGACAACGAAATGCATTTAGCATCTCCCTGGAAGAGCGACATAGCAAATGATTTAAATAAATAATAATAAGTGATAATAAGTGTCCGGGGGGTGGGGGGGTGATTGGCAGTCACCGAGGTACGTTGTTGAGTAGAGTGACAGCCGCCGGGAAGAAGCTGTTCCTGGACCTGCTGGTTCGGCAACGGAGAGACCTGTAGCGCCTCCCGGATGGTAGGAGGGTAAACAGTCCATGGTTGGGGTAAGAGCAGTCCTTGGCGATGCTGAGCGCCCTCCGCAGACAACGCTTGCTTTGGACAGACTCAATGGAGGGGAGCGAGGAACCGGTGATGCGTTGGGCAATTTTCACCACCCTCTGCAATGCCTTCCGGTCGGAGACAGAGCAGTTGCCATACCATACTGTGATGCAGTTGGTAAGGATGCTCTCGATGGTGCAGCGGTAGAAGTTCACCAGGATCTGAGGAGACAGATGGACCTTCTTCAGTCTCCTCAGGAAGAAGAGACGCTGGTGAGCCTTCTTGATCAGAGTTGAGGTATTGTGGGTCCAAGAGAGGTCATCGGAGATGTTGACTCCCAGGAACCTGAAGCTAGAAACACGTTCCACCTCCGTCCCGTTAATGTGGATGGGGGTGTGCGTGCCGCCCCTGGACTTCCTGAAGTCTACAATGAGCTCCTTGGTCTTCTTGGAGTTAAGGGCCAGGTTGTTGTCAGCGCACCATGCTGCTAAGTGCTGGACCTCCTCTCTGTAGGCCGACTCATCGTTGTTGCTGATGAGGCCAATCACCGTTGTATCATCTGCATACTTGATGATGGTGTTAGTACCATGTACAGGTGTGCAGTCATAGGTGAAGAGGGAGTAGAGGAGGGGGCTCAGCACACAGCCCTGTGGAACGCCGGTGTTCAGGGTGAGGGTTGAAGAGGTGTGCTTGTCTAACCTAACAGACTGGGGTCTGTTGGTTAGAAAGTCCAGTATCCAGTAGCAGAGGGAGGGGTCGATGCCCAGGTTACCGAGTTTGGTGATCAGTTTTGATGGTATAATGGTGTTGAATGCTGAGCTGTAATCGATGAACAGCATTCTTACGTAAGTGTCTCTGTTGTCGAGGTGGGAGAGGGCGGAGTGAAGTGCCGTTGAGATGGCATCCTCCGTACTCCTGTTCTTGCGGTAGGCAAACTGATAGGGATCCAGTGTGGGGGGTAGGCAGCTTTTGAGGTGTGCCAGGACCAGCCTCTCGAAGCACTTGGTGATGATGGGGGTAAGTGCAACTGGGCGGAAGTCGTTGAGGCTTGCCGCAGTGGAGTGTTTTGGCACTGGCACGATGGAGGTGGTTTTAAGGCACGTGGGGACAACTGCTTGGGCAAGTGACAGGTTGAAGATGTCAGTCCAGACGTCTGTCAGCTGCGCAGCACAGGCCCTGAGCACGCGCCCGGGGATGCCGTCAGGGCCAGCAGCTTTATGTGCATTAGTCCTACTCAGTGCCACAAATACGTCGTAGGGGGTGAGTGTGAGGGGTTGGTGATCAGCAGGTAGCACAGCCTTGATGGCTGTCTCTAGATTGTCCCTGTCGAAGCGGCCATAGAAGTGGTTAAGCTCCTCAAGGAAGGAGGCGTCGCTGGATGTGGGGGTGGTGTTGGAGGGTCTGTAGTCCGTGATGGCCTGGATGCCTTGCCACATGCGTCGGGGGTCGGAGTTGTTGTTGAAGTGCTCCTCAATCCTGAGCTTATGGCAGTGCTTGGCCTTCTTGATGCCCCTCTTCAGGTTAGCCCTGGCTGAACTGTAGGCTCGAGCATCGCCTGACCTGAAAGCGGTGTTCCGTGCTTTCAGCAGTAGCCTGACCTCGCTGTTCATCCATGGCTTCTGATTCGGGAATATGGTCACCTGTTTGAGGGAGGTGACACTATTGATGGTGGAGTTTATAAAGTCCAGAACAGAGGATGTGTAGGAATCAATGTCCGTGTGGGAGTCAAGGGTGGCCTGGGCTGCAAATGCCTTCCAGTCAGTGTTTCCAAAACACTGCTGAAGTGTGAAGTCCGCTTCCTCTGACCAGACTTTAACTGTCCTCACAGTTGGTTTAACCCGTCTGATGAGTGGGGAGTACTTAGGGAGCAGGAACAATGAGACGTGATCAGACAGACCAAGGTGAGGGAGGGGGATGGCTTTGTAAGCTTCAGCCATGTTGGTGTAGACTTTGTCCAGTGTCTTGTCTACTCTAGTGGGGAAGGAGACATGTTGGTGGAATTTGGGGAGTACAGTCTTCAGGTTAGAGTGATTGAACCTCAGAGACAGGATTGTGTCGAGACATTGATCTGGGGAAGGGTATAAAACAATTTCTACAGCATTGCAGGTCCCAAAGAGCAGAGTGGCCTCTGCTATTCTTAAATGGAAGAACGTTGGAACCACCAGGACTCTTCATAGAGCTGGCCGCCCGGCCAAACTGAGCAATTGGGGGAGAAGGGCCTTGGTCAGGGAGGTGACCAAGAACCCGATGGTCACTGACAGAGCTCCAGAGTTCCTCTGTGGAGATGGGAGAACCTTCCAGAAGGACAACTATATCTGCAGCACTCCACCAATCAGGCCTTTATGGTAGAGTAGCCAGACGGAAGCCACTCCTAAGTAAAAGGCACATGACAGCCTGCTTGGAGTTTGCCAAAAGGCACCTAAAGGACTCTCAGACCATGAGAAACAAGATTATCTGGTCTGACGAAACAAAGATTGAACTCTTTGGTCTGAATGCCAAGCATCACGTCTGGAGGAAACCGGGCACCGCTCATCACCTGGTCAATACCATACCTACAGCAAAGCATGGTGGTGGCAGCATCATGCTGTGGGGATGTTTTTCAGCGGCAGGAACTAGGAGACTAGTCAGGATCGAGGGAAAGATGAACGGAGCAAAGTAAAGAGAGATAACCATATAACCATATAACAATTACAGCGCGGAAACAGGCCATCTCGTCCCTACTTGGCGGGACGATAGATGGAACAATGGGCTAAGTGTTCGGCTGGCAACCGGAAGGTAGCCGGTTCGAATCCCGCTTGGAGTGCATACTGTCGTTGTGTCCTTGGGCAAGACACTTCACCCACCTTTGCCTGTGTGTGAATGTGTGTGAATGTGTGTGAGTGATTGGTGGTGGTCGGAGGGGCCGTAGGCGCAGATTGGCAGCCACGCTTCCGTCAGTCTGCCCCAGGGCAGCTGTGGCTACAGAAGTAGCTTACCACCACCGAGTGTGACTGAGGAGTGAATGAATAATGCGATGTAAAGCGTCTTGAGTATTAGAAAGGCGCTATATAAATCCCATCCATTATTATTATTATTACAAGTCCGTGCAAGGACTAGGGGATTATTTTCCCCTAGTCCCATCCCCTAGTCCTTGATGAAAACCTGCTCCAGAGCGTTCTGGACCTCAGACTGGGGCGGAGGTTCACCTTCCAACAAGACAACGACCCTAAGCACACAGCCAAGACAACGCAGGAGTGGCTTCATGCAAAGTCTGTGAATGTCCTTGAGTGGCCAAGCCAGAGACCGGACTTGAACCCGATTGAACATCTCTGGAGGGATCTGAAAATAATTGTGCATCAACGCTCCCCATCCAAACTGACAGAGGTTGAGAGGATCTGCAGAGAAGAATGGCAGAAATTACCCAAATACAGGTGTGCCAAGCTTGTAGTATCATACCCAAGAAGACCTGAGGCTGTAATTGCTTCCATAGGTGCCTCAACAAAGTACTGAGTAAAGGGTCTGATTACTTATGTAAATGTGATATTTCAGTTATTTATTTTTAATTACTTTGCAAAGATTTCTAAACACCTGCTTTCGCTTCTTCATTCTGGGGTATTGTGTGTGGATTGATGAGAATTTTTTTTTTTAATCCATTTTAGAATAAGGCTGTAATGTAACAAAATGTGGAAAAGTGAAGGGGTGTGAATACTTTCTGAATGCACTGTACATGGAGAGGGTAGGTTCAGAAGGATATTGGTCAAACGTGTGTAAATGCGACCAGCTTAGATATCTTGGGCTGCATGGATGTAAACAATACTCCATATAAATGCATTTCTGAAGTCATCAATCTGAAACAACATTGTAAAAAAATAATTTGCATCAAACTACTCTAATGACACCAGTTTTTTTAACACCAGCTGACAAGAAATATGTAGTCGTGTGGCCACAATGCAAAGGTCAATTTAGTCATTTTTCCTCATTCTTCAAATATTATTCACTGCCAACAAAGAAATGAGGCATTGTTTGATAACTCTGAATTGCTATAAATGAGTTTAACAAAAAAAGCAAAGCATCAGCAGAATTTGGAAGGAATGCTATTGTGTTATGTCTGCCTTCATTTTAACAGCCTGACATCCATCCACCACAAACCTGCTCCCATTTCAGCAGGAACTATTTAAATGTACTATTGGAAGTTGTGTCTTAAGAACTGGACCTCCACATCTGCCATATGGTGGCATGATGTGGAAATTAATTGATATTTTGGCAGGCCCAGAATCTTAAACTTTTTTTATTATAGCTCTATAAAAATGTCACCACCAGTGTATGAAAATGTAATCAATATATTAAACACTTTTATTTAACTAAATGCCATGCAAATTTATTTCAGACGGTTCAGTTTAGTTTATTGTCATGTGAAAATCTTTTGTTGCGTGCTACCCAGTCAACAGAAAGACAATACATGATTACAATCAAGCCATTTACAGTGTCTGTAGGAGTAGAGATTTAAGTGTGGAGTGATTGTAATGTGATGATAGATCTGCTTCTGTGGCTAGCACGCAAATAGTTGCCTGGGTTGGGTGCCATCTTGGAAGATGGTGAGTGATGTCGAGATGGCAAGGAAGCACAGTGTTGTGTGGTTAAAGTCATAAACAGGCGAGATAGGCAAGGATGATGAATTTTCTATCCTGAAGGATATTAAAAGGGGTTGAATTTAATTCTCACATGTACCAATTAAGGTACAGCGAAATTTGAGATACCATACAGCCATACTAAGTAAAAAAGCAAAAATACACACCGCACATAGAAACATAGAAAATAGGTGCAGGAGTAGGCCATTCGGCCCTTCGAGCCTGCACTGCCATTCAATATAATAATAATAATGGATGGGATTTATATAGCGCCTTTCTAGAATACTCAAGGCGCTTATGATCACGGCTGATCATCCAACTCAGTATCCTGTACCTGCCTTCTCTCCATACCCCCTGATCCCTTTAGCCACAAGGGCCACATCTAACTCCCTCTTAAATATAGCTAATGAACTGGCCTCAACTACATTCTGTGGCAGAGAATTCCAGAGATTCACCACTCTGTGTAAAAAACGTTTTTTCTCTCATCTCAGTCCTAAATGATTTCCCCTTCATCCCATAAAATAAAGATTTCCCCTTTATCCCATAACATAAAGATTTCCCCTTTACCCCATAAAATAAAGTTCAACATAAACATCCACCACAGTGGAATCAACATTCCTCATTGTGATGGAAGGCAATAAAGTTCACCATTACTTTTACTTATATTAGCTTTATTATATTTCAGATAATTTAATAAACAACCAAAATTCCATGAGTGCCTTGGTGTGACTATTAGTCGAGTTATGAAATTACAAGGCATCAGCCACATAATTAATCATCTGTTCATATTTTACAATCAAAACAAACATTCATCTTGAGTTGTCCTCTCCAGGAATGAACCATGTAAAAGCAACAAAGTACTTTAGGCTCATTTAGCAGGTTGCTCGATCATTTAATTAAGATTTAGGGATTAAAGATTATCTGACCAAGAAACTGCAGTCTAATTCGTCAGAGCTCTCTAAATTCCCAACTGGCTTTGGGATCAATTGGAAGAAAAAGTTATTCAATTAGGATTTTGATGTTTAGATCCAATCTGGCCTTCAGCATAATAATTTTATGGTTAGCATTTATTTTTGCATGCACAGGGGCGAGGATAATAGAAGAGGAATTTTGATCCCACATCTTTAAGTATCCTTGCAAACCAATTTTGTAATTTGGACTTTGCCTTTGAAACTTATGCAGAATAATGCTGAGAACTATATTCTGCACTCTGTATCTGTCCCTTTGCTCTACCTATTGTACCCGAGTATGGCCTGGTTTTATTCATGTATAGTATTATTTGATTTGATTGGGTAGAATACAAAACAAACCTTTTCACTGCATCTCTGTTCAAGAGACAATAATAAGCATTAACCTAAATACGTAATTTGCCCACGGGTCAGCATGGTGGCACGTTGTTTTGAATTGCCAGACTGTGAAGGCACAGAATGGTACATGGGTCGGCATTCACTACTTCAGATACACAAGCTCTGTCATGGGAGGGCTTTCAGCTCAGATATTTCACCAGTTACACAAATCTCCAGTCTATCAGGGGCAGCACGGCGGCAAATCGGTAGTTGTTGCCTTACAGCGCTTGCAACGCCAGACACCCGGGTTTGATCCTGACTGCGTGTGCTGTCTGCATGGAGTTTGAACGTTCGCCCCGTGGCCGCCTGGGTTTTCTCCGAGATCTTCAGTTTCCTCCCACACGTTATTTATTTATTTATCTATCTATTTATTTATTTATTTATTCCGAACAAGTAAAGACATTAAAGACATTAATAGTAACAAAATCGAAATTATCAAACAATTGGACATTACAATCAATATTTACAAAGCAATGAAAAGAACAAAAGCAAAGTTCCAATGTCCAACTCTGTGTCTGTACCAGCTCGAAAAGGAGTGAGAAGAAGAATAACTTATTAAATCTCACCCCTTTTCCCCAACACTTCTACCATATTTAAAAATCAATTAATTAATAATAATAATACTACCCTAGGCAATTTCCCATAATACCTACAGACATATATATACATACAACTATTATGCACATACAAACTTCATATCTGAAGTACCCAAACATAAGTAAACAATAGTAAAGCAATAGATAAACATTAACCCCCACTTGTCAACCATCCCCTCCATCCCTGTACCCCTTGAAAATTATTTTTTTATATATCATTTTAAAATGATTCATGTTTGTGCATTGCTTTAATTCCCCGTTCAATTTATTCCACACTCCTACTCCACAAACCGAAATACAAAAGGTTTTTCTAGTCGTACGGACTCTTTGTTTCTTAAAGTTAAATATTCCTCTTAAATTGTAACCCCCCACACGCTCGTTAAATAATTTTTGAATGTTTGCAGGTAAATTTTTATTTTTGGCCCTAAACATTATCTGAGCTGTTTTGAATGTAACCAAATCTTCTCAAAAATATGTACAGGTATGTAGGTAAATTGGCTTGGTAAATTTAAAAACTGTCCCTAGTGTGTGTAGGATAGTGTTAATGCGCAGGGATCGCTGGTTGATGCGGATTCGGTGAGCCAAAGGGCCTGTATCCGCGCGGTTACTCTAAACTAAACTAATTAGCTAGAGGACTGGGAGCAAGCACCAACCTGAGCACTCAATGGTGCGCATGGTCCTAGTGTGATCTGACCTTTAACCAGAAATGTTAAACAAGCAGAATAAAATGAGGAAAGTAAAGTCTCAATGTATGCTTAAATAAATATCACTATATAGACACCAGATTGCCATAAAATCCCAGATGCTTCACTGGAGTCTTTTATGAAAGGAAATATAACTATACTTTAGTAGTATCAAAAGAGAACAAGTTTTTTCTGCACCTTTAATATAAGGGAGAGCACAATGTGCTTCACAGATAACAAAAGAAGAGTGGATGCTTGTCTATCAAGCGGCCAACTCCCTACGCAGCCTGGCTGTTTGTGTAATAGTGCTGGCAGGATGTCTGAAGGCTGGACTAGTTTTAGAAATATTGTAGCAAGGAACTGCAGATGTTGGTTTACACCAAAGATAGACACAAAATGCAGGAGTAACTCAGCGGGATAGGCAGCACCTCTGGAGAGAAGGAATGGGTGACGTCTCGACCCAAAACGTCACCCATTCCTTCTCTCCAGTGATGCTGTTGAGGGAAGGAATGGGTGACGTTTTCAGTCTGAAGAAGCATCTCGACCCGAAACATCACCCATTCCTTCTCTCCAGAGATGCTGCCTGTACTGCTGAGTTACTCCAGAATGTTGTGTTTATCTTCTGGTTTTAGTGAAGCTGGGTTTAGGTCCTGCTAGAGAAATATGGCAGAATGCATTTAGGGCACTTTGCTGAACAACTCTTTATGTTATACAAGGGAGTGTTTGAAGGAACTACTCACTGGAGTGGGAACTTAATTGAAACTTACTGAATAGTGAAAGGCCTGGATCGAGTGGATGTTTGTGAGAATGTTTCCACTAGTGGGAGAGTCTAGGACCAGAGGCCTCAGAATAAATGTACAACAGGAGATGAGGAGGAATTTCTTTAGTCAGAGGGTGGTGAATCTGTGGAATTCATTGCCACAGATGGCTGTGTAGGCCAAGTCAATGGATATTTATAAGGTGAAGATTGACAGATTCTTGATTAGTCAGGGGTTATGGGGAGAAGGCAGGAGAATGGGGTTGAGGGGGAAATATAGATCAGTCGTGATTGAATGGCAGAGTAGACTAGTTGGGTTGAATTATGGACGAATGGGCAATAACTGCTCCTCGAACTTATGAATTGAAGTCCACCACCTAGATTGTGTTGATGCTTCAGCAGCAAGTGCTAGGCCTTTGGTGGATTGCAGCAAGCAGACTGGTGTCAGGAGAGGGCTCATTATTTATGTAATACCGCCATCTTATTGCTCGGAAATTCTTCCTAAACCTTAGCAGGTCAGCAGGCAGAGCGGTGCTGCAGGAAGTTCGGCTGCCTCACACTTCAAGAAGCCAGGTTAGACCTGACCTCCAGTGATGTCTGTGTGGAATTTGGACACTGTTCCCGTATCTGCATCGGTTTGCCCCAAGCGGTCCAGTTTCCTCCCATGTCACAAAAGAAGTGCTGGTACTGTTCTGACCACTGAAAAGTGCCTCGTGTGTGGTTTGGGTAGTGGGAGAATCAGGGAGGTATGAAAGGGCAAGGATGAGTTACAAGAAGACAAATGGGGGAATGGAATGTATCTGATACTCAGCATAGTAAGCGAAAATGGCTTCATTCCACCAGGTAATATGAAATATTCATGAAGCAAGACCCTTGTGTCATTTCTAGGAATCTCAGGTACAGTGTGGAAACAGGCCCTTCAACCCACTGGGTCTGCCCCCACCAGCAATCACCCCATACACCAGCACTATCATACACACTAGAGACAATTTACAATTTACAGAAGGTATTACCTTACAAACCTGCACATATTTTGAAATGTGGGATGAAACCGGAGCACCCGGAGAAAACCCACACAGTCACAGGGAGAAAGTAGAAAATTCGTACAGATGGCACCCGTAGTCAGGATCAAACCTGGGTCCCTGGCATTGTAAGGCAGCAGCTCTACCACAGTACCACCCTAACTGTTGTGCACATTAATCCACATCGTAATTTTTAACCTGGTACAACTAAATCACGAAACAAAAGGGGAAGATGCGACTCAAGTACAATTGCGAGTAACAAAAGACTGGAGATATCATTGTCACACAGAATCTGGAGATGTCCTAAATCCCTAGGTAACAGTGGACTGCAAAGTATTTTAACTCTGATGTTGAAACACTGCAGTATACAGGAGAACTTGAACCTCTCTCGACACAAAGCATATACTATGCAGAATGTTACATCGCAGGGAATGATTTATCATATAACCGTATAACATGGTTATATGATTTATCGTTGTATATTATTTATATTGTCTGATTCGAGAATTATATATTACAATTTGAGATCTATGATAGGTTAACTTAGAAAATGCTAGTCAAAGTGACATACCATTATAGTCATACACAGTGATACTGTATGGAAACAGGCCCTTCGATTCAAATTGCCCTTATAGTCGTATTTGTAAACTGTGTGCTTACTTCATTAGGAATATGTGAAATAGTTAAGACAATGTCATTACATTTTTTAATTTACATTAAATTTACTTTATAAATTAGACAAGGATGATATATGAGTATATAATGCAAGGAAGAAATTAGATCAGTTATTAACAGAAAAAGGCATGAAGTCCTGGAGTAACTCAGCAGGTCAGGCAGCATCTCCGAGGAACATGGATAGGCGACGTTTTGGGCAGGGACCTTTCTTCAGGCTGATTGTAGTGGGGGGAGAAAGCTGGAAGAGAGGAGGGGATGGGACAAATACTGGTAAGTGAGGGGGAATTTTGATTGGCTGATTGTTGGACAAAGACCAGAGATGAAGACCAGAGATGCATGTAAACCTCTGTCTCATCTGTGGTCTGTGGATGGAGGTGACGGAAAAAATGTAAGGACACGGATTTTTAGAGATGCTGCTTGACCCGCTGAGTTACTCAGGCACTTTGTGTCTTATTTTGTAAACCAACATCTGCTGTTCCTTTTGTCTTCGTTATTAACAGGTTTTATGTGCTATAATATGGACTTCCTGCCTTCCCGAGGTGCCACGGTGCCCACTCGAAGACTCGTCAGTCGGTGGGACCAGGAGGGAGCTGTAGACGTCAGACACGAGGAGCAACAGCTGGTAGGAGGGTGATCAGAGGTAATACCTCCAGCGCCTTTCAGGTTGGCTGCAAGGACATAAAGATGGCCGGGCGAGCAGAGGGACGTCATTTCACGAGAACTGTTCCAGTAAATCGAGCGTGCAGGCAGACTTTGGAAATCGCACCAAAAACGGTGGTACTTGCATGTGTAATATATGCAAAAATAATTTCATAGTGCAGTTGCATCTGTGGCAAATAAAGCACCATTGAACCATTGAGTGAAAAGAAAAATCTCACTGCAAATCAGAAATTAACAGTATGGTCACAAATTTGCATATTTCATTCCTGGTTTGTGTTATAACATACCAGTGAGGGATACCAGTAAAATGTCCAAACACATGCAATGCATGTTCTAAGATTATGCCTGTGGCATCTGCAGAGTGAACTTAATGGACTGAATGATTTGCTTCTGTGCATTTCATTTAAACACAACATTATCAATGCAAAACAACGTACCTTAATTTTATTCCAACAATGACCTTCAAATCATATAATGGGCCTGTCCCACTAGGCGATTTTTTTTTTTAAAAGCAACTACTGGCGACCGTCACAGTCGTAGCAGGTCGCCGAAAAACCGGCGACAACCTACGTCATCCTGGCGACAACCTACGACAGCACTTACGGCAGGAGAAGTCAAGCTGCGCTGATTGGCGTAAAAAACCCACTTTCGCCAACAATTTAGCGGCGACCAGAAAGACGCTGCGACTTTTTGCGGGACTGAGGAAACCACTCTCGGCGACCACCAGCGAACATGTGGCGACAAACTAGTCTGCCTGCAGTTGCATAAAAAGTCGCCTAAGTGGGACAGGCCCATAACAACTTAATTCTGGTGGTTCTCATTTCCCCAACTCCAAATCTCTCAATTAATGCTGAGCATTCAGTTTTTTTTTGTTTATGGGAAAAACATTTTATCATCCACTGGGAGCTAAACAGCAATCATTTACCTAAATTGCTCTTGTAAACTGCAAAACAGAACTATTTACAATCCCCATTGACCCAGAGTCATAGTAGTTCATTCAAAAGTGCATATTTTAAGTAAAATGCTGTAGATTCAAATGCACAGTACAGCTCACAGATAATAAAAGGCCAGGAGTTACTCCATCACTCCATGTTTTTACTATTCCAGGAATTAGTTTACTAAATCTGCAATAAATAGCTTCCAATGCAATAATATCCCTTCTTTAATAAAGAGAGCAAACATAGAAATATAGAAAATAGGTGCAGGAGTAGGCCATTTGTCCCTTTGATCCTGCACCGCCATTCAATATGATCATGGCTGATCATCCAACTCAGTATCCTGTACCTGCCTTCTCTCCATACCCCCTGATCCCTTTAGCCACAAGGGCCACATCTAACTCCCACTTAAATATAGCCAATTAACTGGCCTCAACTACCTTCATGGCAGAGAATTCCAGAGATTCACCACTCTCTGTGTGAAAAATGTTTTTCTCATCTCGGTCCTAAAAGATTTCCCCCTTATCCTTAAACTGTGACCCCTTGTTCTGGGCTTCCCCAATATAGGGAACAATCTTCCTGCATCTAGCCTGTCCAACCCCTTAAGAATTTTGTAAGTTTCTATAAGATCCCCCCACAATCTTCAGAGAAATACATTACATAGTGCCTAGAGGGGTACCGCAAGGCTCGGTGCTGGGACTGCAGTTATTTACAATATACATTAATGATTTAGAAGAAGGGATTCAAAGTAACACTAGCAAATTTGCACATGACACAAACCTGTGTGGCAGTGTGAACTGTGAGGAGGATGCTGTGAGGATGCAGGGTGACTTGGACAGGTTGGGTGAGTGGGCAGATGCATGGCAGATGCAGTTTAATGTGGACAAATGTGAGGTTATCCACTTTGATGGCAAAAACAGTAAGGCAGATTATTATCTGGATGGTGTCAAGTTGGGAAAAGGGGAGGTACAACGAGATCTGGATGTCCTTTTTCATCAGTCACTGAAATTAAGCATGCAGGTACAGCAGGCAGTGAAGAAAGCGAATGGCATGTTGGCCTTCGTAACAAGATGAGTTGAGTATAGGAACAAAGAGGTCCTTCTGCAGTTGTACAGGGCCCTAGTAAGACCACACCTGGAGTATTGTGTGCAGTTTTGGTCTCCAAATTTGTGGAAGGACATTCTTGCTATTGAGGGAGTGCAGCGTAGGTTCACGAGGTTAATACCCAGGATGGCGGGACTGTCATATGTGGATAGAATGGAGCGGCTAGGCTTGTCTACTCTGGAATTTAGAAGGATGAGAAGGGATCTTATTGAAACATATAAGATTATTAAGGGTTTGGACACGCTGGACGCAGGAGACATGTTCCCGATGTTGGGGGAGTCCAGAACCAGGGGCCACAGTTTAAGAATAATGGGTAAGCCATTTAGAACGGCGATGAGGAAAAACTTTTCCCCCCATAGAGTTGTGAATCTGTGGAATTCTCTGCCTTAAAAGGCATTGGAGGCCAATTCTCTGCATGCTTTCAAGAGAGAGTTGGATAGACCTCTTAAAGATGGCAGAATCAGGGAATATGGGGAAAAGGCAGGAACGGGGCACTGAATGGGGATGATCAGCCATGATCACAGTAAATGGCAGTACTGGCTCAAAGGGCCGAATGGCCTACTCCTGCACCTATTGTCTATTGTCTACTCTAGATGTGTTCTCACTCATACCATGTAAAACATTGGCATATATTTCTTACTTGAGTATCCAATCCCCCTAGCAATAAATGATAACATTACCAAACTACAGGGATACTAGGCTTTCATGGATTATTTACTAGTACACTCAGATCAAAAGGCACTACAGAAGTTTGTGCTGTTGCCTCACAGGTCCAGAGCATTGAAGTAGGATCCTGACCCGAAATGTCACGTTTCCATTTAATTTCCATTTTCTTCAGATATGTCAGGACCCGCTGAGTTACTGCAGCAATTGATGTCTATCTTTGGTATAAACCAGCATGTGCAGTTCCTTTTCATTACATCTCGGTTCAATCCTGCCCCTGGGTGCTACCTGTGTTGAGTTTGCACACAGTTCTGCCAACTCCTCTAGTTCCCATAGCCACCCCAAAGACATACTGGTTGATTAATTTGATGTTGGAAATTCATCTTCAATCTAGGTAGGTGCCATCAGATTATAGGGGAGATAGAAACATAGAAACATAGAAATTAGGTGCAGGAGTAGGCCCTTCGGCCCTTCGAGCCTGCACCGCCATTCAATATGATCATGGCTGATCATCCAACTCAGTATCCCGTACCTGCCTTCTCTCCTTACCCTCTGATCCCCTTAGCCACAAGGGCCATATCTAACTCCCTCTTAAATATAGCCAATGAACTGGCCTCGACTACCCTCTGTGGCAGAGAGTTCCAGAGATTCACCACTCTCTGTGTGAAAAAAGTTCTTCTCATCTCGGTTTTAAAGGATTTCCCCCTTATCCTTAAGCTGTGACCCCTTGTCCTGGACTTCCCCAACATCGGGAGCAATCTTCCTGCATCTAGCCTGTCCAACCCCTTAAGAATTTTGTAAGTTTCTATAAGACCCCCTCTCAATCTCCTAAATTCTAGAGAGTACAAACCAAGTCTATCCAGTCTTTCTTCATAAGACAGTCCTGACATCCCAGGAATCAGTCTGGTGAACCTTCTCTGCACTCCCTCTATGGCAATAATGTCCTTCCTCAGATTTGGAGACCAAAACTGTACGCAATACTCCAGGTGTGGTCTCACCAAGACCCTGTACAACTGCAGTAGAACCTCCCTGCTCCTATACTCAAATCCTTTCGCTATGAAAGCTAACATACCATTCGCTTTCTTCACTGCCTGCTGCACCTGCATGCCTACTTTCAATGACTGGTGTACCATGACACCCAGGTCTCGCTGCATCGCCCCTTTTCTTAGTCGGCCACCATTTAGATAATAGTCTGCTTTCCTGTTTTTGCCACCAAAATGGATAACCTCACATTTATCCACATTATACTGCATCTGCCAAACATTTGCCCACTTACCCAGCCTATCCAAGTCACCTTGCAGTCTCCTAGCATCCTCCTCACAGCTAACACTGCCCCCCAGCTTAGTGTCATCCGCAAACTTGGAGATGTTGCCTTCAATTCCCTCATGTCACATATATGAGAGAGAATATGTTGCAGAACTACAGGGAAATAAGGAGAAGGGGGAATAGGATACTGGAGGTGCTCGGTTGGAAGATTCTATAGATCCGGCAAGCTGGGTGGTCTCTGTCTGTTTCATAATAAATCTGTAATCCATCTGTATCTCAAAACTCAGCAATTTCTCACTATTTAGATGAAATGCTTGATCTGTTTTTATTTTTGTTGCCAAAGTGAACATTTTCCCACATTATATTACAATTGGCAAATCTTTGCCCAGTCACATGAATCAGTGCAGCCTCCTTTACGTCCAATTTACAGCTGACTTTCCCTCCGTGTTTGGATCACCATGCTCTTGTAAAGATTCAACTAAGATGGAAAGAGTGCAGAGAAGGTTTACCAGTACATTACCAGGACATGAGGGACAGAGATATTGGGAATAGTTGGGCAAACTAGGACTTTATTCCGAAGAGTGCAGGAAGTGAGGGGTGATCTTATAGGATGTATAAAATCATGAGAGGAACAGATAGGGTGAACGCACAGAGTCTTTTTACTCAGGGTCATGGAATGAAGAACAAGAGGGCATAGGTTTCAGGTGAGAGGACTAAGATTTACTAGGAACCTGAGGGGTATCTTTTTTACCCAGAGAGTTCCATATATATAGAGAGTGGATGAGTTGCCAATGGAAGTTGTTGAGGCAGGTACATTAACAACATTTAAAAAAAACATTTGGGCAGGTACATGTGTAGGAATGATTTAGAGGGATACTAGACCTAGTGCAGACCCGTTGGGTGTGCTCCCCCAACGCAAGATTCCACCACTCACCCGTACCGCCAATGCAAGCTGTGCCCCCAACACAATATTGCACCACTAACGCATAGCTCCCAACTGCGTTGGGGCGGCTCATTTCTCCTCATCCCCCAGCACTCCCTCCTCTTCCTCTTCACCGTCCCTCGCAACCCCTAGAGAGGGAGGGGGGTACAGAGGGAGGGGGGTACTGAGGGAGGGGTGGAATCCAGTTGGGATCCAGCCTGGGCTCCAGTGGGCTCGTCCCTGACCCCGGACCCAGGCTCGTCCTTGGTTCCAGCGGCGGCTTTTTTTTCGGCCCGGGTCATGGCCCCATCCCGAGCCCCGGGCTCGGATCTCACTCCAGCTCCAGCACCACCCTCCCCGGCGGGCGCTGGCAGTGACCGCCACGCGAGTGCGCTGGAGTGTTCCGTTCTGCCTCGCGAGTCCATTGTGATGTTACGTGGGTTTTTTCCCGAAATGGGTGAGTTTTCTTTCTTTTTTTAAAACTTTAAACAATTAAAAAGTCCGGAAATATAGGTGGGAATACGACGGGAAGATATCGCCTCGACAGGAAAAATGTGAGTAGGATGTGTGAAAATGGGAAGGCTGTGGCCTAGCAATTTGAAGAAAATAGGAAGATTAACCAGAAGGGGACACACACACACACACACACACACACACACACACACACACACACACACACACACACACACACACACACACACACACACACACACACACACACACACACACACACACACACACACACACACACAAGACAAAGAGTTTTAGTATTATATCGATGAGCCTGGCTCAGTCAAATGGGACATACTTGAATAGGCATCTTGGTCAGCATGGATGAGTTGGGCTGAAGGGCCTGTTTCTGTGCTGCATAACTATATCCTATGTATCATCAGCAAATTTGGCAATCATACCTACAGTCGTAACATTGAGAAGTTGAGGTAATCGGCCTGTAGTTTTCTGCTTTTTGCCTCCCACTCTTTCTTAATTAAATAACTACATTTGCAATATTTTAATCTAATTGAACTTTCCCTGGGTCTAGAGGACTTTGGAAAAGAACACTAACACATCAACTATCTCATTGGCCTGGTTCCCAGGATGAGGTCCATCAGGACTTTCAATCCACAGCTCCAGTTTGTTCAGTACCTGGTGATTGTAATTTTACAGACTTCCTCCCTTACAGACTATTGTGAGCAATTTTGGGCACCATATCTGAGGCAGAATGTGCTGGCCCTGGAGAGGGTCTAGAGGAGGTTTACAAGAATGATAACAGGATTGAGTGGTTTAACATGTTGAGCATTTGAAGGCACTGGGCCTGTACTCGCTGGAGTTTGGAAGAATGGGGGAACCTCATTGAAACGTACCGAATAGTGAGAGGCCTGGATAGAGTGGATATGGAGGGATGTTTCCACTTGTGGGAGTCTAGAATTAGAGGTCAATGCCTCAGAATTAAAGTACATTCCCTTAGGAAGGAGATGATAAGGAATTTATTTAGTCAGAGGGTGGTGAATCTGTGGAATTCTTTCCCACAGAAGGCTGTGGAGGCCGTCAATGGATATTTTTAAGGCATAGTTAAATATATTTTTGATTAGTACATTAGTATGTGGCCCTTGTGGCTAAAGGGATCAGGGGGTATGGAGAGAAGGCAGGTACAGGATACTGTGTTGGATGATCAGCCATGATCATATTGAATGGCGGTGCAGGCTCGAAGGGCCAAATGGCCTACTCCTGCACCTATTTTCTATGTTTCTATGTACAGGTATCAGTGGGTTATGGGGAGAAGGCAGGAGAATGGGGTTAGGAGGGAGAGTTAGATCAGCCATGATTGAATGGTCGAATGATCTAATTCTGCTCCCATTACTTATTACCTCCCTCCCTTCTAATTTCTGGTTTATTACCATTCCTCTGTAGTGTCCTCTAATGGAAGTGACAACTAATGAAAAATACCCATTTAATTCATCTGCTATCTCCATATTTTCTATTATTAATTTTGCATACATTATTTCTATATGCCAATGCTCATTTTGTTATTTAAAAAAATATATCTAAACAGATATTTGCACTGTTTGTGTATTTCTGTTTAATTTTATCCTACATTCTGATTATTCCTTCTTTATTAATCTTTCCGTCTCTATTTAGAAAGTTGCAAACTCTGCCCAGTCCTCTGATGTGCCACCTATCTGTGCACAATTACATGATGTGGAGGGTCTTTGAACTAATTGCATCCACGTCTCCAGATGTTATCAGGAACCTCCAAAAAAGGGTGCTTTAAGAGCAAACAAAAGCAACAAACAAGCTTGACATCCTCGTTCTGTGGAGTTGGAGGTTAGCGCCCATGGCTCCAAATGTAAGTTGGTGGAGATGAGAAAACGTGTCCTGCAAATAATAACATGCCTTTCTTTAAGCATGCCAGACATGGAGAAAACATCAGGCTGACTCACGCATAGTGTGTGGAAGTGCCCTGTCCAACTTTCCACGGCATGATTTCACCCAAGATGATCTCCAGCATGATCTACTTTAGCTAAAGTCAAAACTGAATTTCAATATCCAGAAACTGGCGCCAGGCAATCCGACTTGTGACCTAATTAAAATAAAACATTATCTGATTGAACACTTTCGTCATGAAGGAGGAGTTTTTCGCCAAGAGAATTGAATGATCCATTTTAAGTTGCCCGATATGCATGCAGGATTATTTGAAGCAGGATGGGTTTTTGCATAAATGCTTTTCCTTAAACAGCTATCAAAAGTTTCAAAGGATAATTAAAGGGCAATGTTTAAATCAGTGATATTGCAGCTTTTAATTAGTTAGCTCCAGTGCCGGATCAGTTAAAAAAAAATCCTATTTGCCAATTTACTGAGCTTTTGTTTATTCTCTGTTTAAGCGGCCAAACAGTGGAGTAGATGGGGTAGAATGGTCTGAAGAAGGGTCTCAACCCAAAACATCACCAATTTTTTCCAGAGATGCTGCCAGACCCGCGGGAAAAAGGAAGAGGCGGAGACAGTAAGCTGTGGGAAAGCTGGGAAGGGGAGGGGAAGGAAGGAGAAAGCAAGGACTACCTGAAATTGGAGAAGTCAATGTCCATACCGCTGGGGTGTAAACTACCCAAGCGAAGTATGAGGTGCTGTTCCTCCAATTTGCGGTGGGACTCACTCTGGCCATGGACGAGGCCCAGGACAGGACAAAGGTCGGATTCGGAATGGGAGGGAGAGTTGAAGTCCTGAGCCACCGGGAGATCAGGTTGGTTATTGCGAATTGAGCGGAGGTGTTGGGCGAAGCGATCGTCAAGTCTGTGCTTGGTCTCATCGATATAGAACAGCGGATGCAATAGATGAGGTTGGAGGTGGTGCAGGTGAACCTCTGTCTCACCTGGAAAGACTGCTTGGGTCCTTGTATTAGTTAATTTGTGAACTAATTTGTTCATGGACTCTTCTTTCAGACCACTTGTTTAGGTCAAGAGAAGTCTGCTGAATCACTTCCCATAAAATATTTGGCGCCAACAACAATAACGAGAAAAGATCATCCTAGCTTGTGAAAAACACATTTCCCCTTCACTGGTTAGATGCCAAATGGATACACAGTGCATTCCTCAAATCTGCAAAAGTCATTAACGCAGTAACTTCCTTTCCCTCCGAAGCTGGAGACTTAAAAAATCTAAAGTTAGGATAATTTCAGTGTAGATCTCCACATCTGACATTCTAACAAACCTATAACACAGGGGGTTTTAAAAGTTCATTTTTTGGAATGCAGGATTCTTTTTCAAAGCCAGCATTTAATTGTCTTTGACAAACCTGCCTTCTTCGACTACTGCAAATCATTTTGTGATGGTATTCCCACCTGGCAGACGTATAGGGAGTTTCATGATTTAGTCTTAAGCGTTGATGAAGGACCAGTAATATATTTTCAAAAAATCTACTTGTAGAGTGGTGTTTGTATGTGTCTGAAGTCCCTCTTGGTGGTAGAGGTCATAGGTTTGGGAGGTTTTCTTGGAGTGGCCCAGACAAGTAACTGCAGTGTATTGCATAGATGGTACATGCTGAAGCAACTTCACTCCAGTGCTGGAAGGAATAATGTTTAAGGTGGTGAATGAGATGCCAGTCAAGTGGGTAGCTTTGTCCTGGATGGTGTCAAGCTTCTCAAGTTTTGGATCAGCACTCATCCGGACAAGCAGAGGCAATTTCATTACACTCCTGACTTCTTTTAGATGTTAAAAAGGCTTTACGATTGTCATGAGGTTGGTCACTTGCCACAGTTCACCCAGCTCTGATCTATTATTGCAGTATTTCTGTGACTAGTCCACTGCATTTCTGTTGAGAGGGACAAAGATTAAAGAAGACTAGACCTAGTGCAGGCTCTTTGGGTCTGCTCCCACAATGCAAGATTCCACCACTCACCTGTTCCCCCAACGCAATATTGCACCACTCATGCATAGCCCCCAACTGCGCAGACGCGGCTCATTTCTCCTCATCCCCCAGCATTCCCTCCTCATCCTCTTCACTGTCCCTCTTCAATCATTAGAGAAGGAGTGGAGTGGAGAGGGAGATGTGGTAGAGAGGGAGGTGTGGTAGAGAGGGAGGTGTAGTAGAGAGGGAAGGTGTGTGGAGAGTGAGGGGGGTAGAGAGGGAGAGGGAGGAGTGTAGAGAGGGAGAGGGAGTGGGGAAGCGGGAGGGGGTAGAGAGGGAGAGGGAGGGGAGGGGAGTAGAGAGGGAGAGGGGCAGAGAGGGAGGGGTGCAGAGAGAGAGAGGGAGAGAGGGGGGTAGAGTGGGGGGGTAGAGAGGGAGAGAGCGAGGGAGGGAGAGGGAGGGGGTTAGAGTGGGGGGGGGAGGGAGGATAGAGAGGGAGAGGGCAAGGGAGGGGGATTAGAGAGAGGGGGGTAGAGAGGGAGGGGTGGTGGAGAGGGAGGTGGGTCGAGAGGGTGGGAGTGGGGGTAGAGAGGGTGGGAGTAAGGGTAGATAGGGAAGGGGCATCTCCCTCCTCCACCCCTCCCCATCTCCCTCCTCCACACCCCCCCCCCCCATCTCCCTCTACACCCCATCTCCCTCCTCCTCGGTTCCCTCATCCTCCTCCCCTCACTCCCATTCCCTGCCCCAGGACCTACCAAGGTCATTGAGCAGCACCAGGACCTGGAACTTGGCCTGGTTCTCGTATTCGACCTGGCCCGGCCCTGGCTGTAGACTCCAGCCGTCTGCTTGGCCGCCGCCTGGCCTATAGTGCAGGCTATGACTTCATCTCCGGACTCGGCCCTGACCACGGACCCCGGCTCATCCTTGGTTCCAGCGGCGGCTTCTTTTTCTGCCACGGTCACAGCCCCATCCTAAGCCCCGGGTTCGGCCCTCACTCCAACACCACCCTAGTGTCGGGCATCAGCAGTGGCCGCCATGCGAGCGCTCGAGTGCCCCTCCCTCCCTCCCGGAGTGTCCCGGCCTGACTTGCGAGTGCATTGTGACATCACTTGTTTTTTTTTTCCGAAATGGGTGAGTTTTCGGGCTGTTTTTAAAACTTTAAACGATTAAAAAGTTCCGAAGAATAGGTGAAAATGCGACGGCCGGATGTTTATTACTTCGACGGGTAAAATGTGAGTAGAATGTGTGAAAATGGGAGGCTGTCGCCTAGCGTTTGGAAGAAAATAGGAATTAACCAGATTGTGCCGAGATGACACACACACACACACGCATATTCATACACACAAACAAGAGAAGAGTTTTAGATAGATAGATAGATAGATAGATAGATAGATAGATAGATAGATAGATAGATAGATAGATAGATAGATAGATAGATAGATAGATAGATAGATAGATAGATAGATAGATAGATAGATTTGCGGGACAAGTTATTTTACACAGAGGTTGGTGAGTGTCTGAATGCGCTGCTGGGGATGCCGCTGGAGGCAGATACGATAGTGAATTTAAGAGACTTTTGGATTGGCACCTGGATATGCTGGGAAAGGAGGGATATGGATAATACCTTGGTTTTGACATCACGTTCAGCATAGACATTGTGTGCCAAAGGGCCTGTTCCAGTGTTTTAGTTTAATGTTCTATGAATGGTGACTTCGGAGAGGATGATGATGATGAGGGTCCAAGCAATGATAATGCCACTGATTGTGAAGCATAGGTACAACTTTGTCCTGTTGGAAACAGTCATTACCTAGTACTTTTGTTACTTGTCACTTATCAATCCAAGCCTGAATGCTGTCTCAGTTTTAATGAATGCAGGCATGTACTACTTTGTTTACTGGAGAGTTGTGAACACTATGCACATCATTATGAATCATTTCCACTATGATAGAATAAAGTTCATCTATGAGATTGATGATGGGTGGGCATGGGCAATGCCAGTGGATGTCCTGGAATGGGGAGATTGGCATCCATCAACCACAACCTTGGTCGGAGTTTATCTCCAACCAATGGACAGTTTGAACTTGAGACCTATTTACCCATTTTACCAGGATTCTCTGAAACCATGGAGTCATGCAGCATGGAAACAGGCCCTTCAGCCCAACTTGCTCATGCCAACCAACTTGCCCCAACTACACAAATCCCACCTGCCTGCATTTGGCCCATATCCCTCCAAACATTTTCTATCCATCTACCTGTCCAAATGCTTCTTAAATATTGTGGTAGGTGATAAATGTCACTTCCAAGAAGCTACCCTAACCCATTCTTTTGTAAAAATACAACATTTCTGGATGGGAATATTCAATATCATTTCTAAAACACTCAAAATTCAATTGGAGTCAGATTCAAAATTAATAATATTAGGAATGTCGGAGGGCTTCCTTGACTACGGTTTAATAACTGCGAAAAAACTTATACTTAAATTCTGGAAAAAGATAACAGTCCCCACAGTGAAGATGTGGATCACAAAAATGACCGAGACACTACATTTAGAAAAAATAAGGCTTGTTTTGTCTGACAGATCAGATCAATTTTCCAAAATATGGTCTCCTTTCATTGAACTTCTTCAACAACAGAATGGTTGAACACAAATTCAAAACCGACGCTAGGGTCGGGTGATCGGGTGTAGGGAAGGGTAGTGGGATATATCTCCGCTTTTTTTTTTTCACTTCTTCGTTAGTTATGGGGTTTTTCTTCTTTCTTTTTCGTATCTTTTTCGAAATTCTTTCTTTTCTTTTTCATTGCTTCTTCCTTTCCCTTTTTTCTTTTTTTCCGATTCACTTATTAGTTTATAAAATGTTAAAAGTGAAGCTGTACGAAAATTGTATAATTGTTATGTCGATTACTATCCCCTTGTACAATTGCTTCTAATAAAATAAATATTTAAAATATATATATGTATATATATATAAACATAGAAAATAGGTGCAGGAGTAGGTCATTAGGCCCTTCGAGCCTACACCGCCATTCAATATGATCATGGCTGATCATCCAACTCAGTATACATATATATTGTGGTAGTACCTGCCTCAATTACGTCCTCTGGCAACCTGTTCCATATGTCAACTATGCTTTGTGTAAAAATGTTGCTCCTCAGTTTCCCATTCAATCTTTCCTCCTCACCTTAAACCTCTGTCCTATGATTCTTGAATCCCCTACTCTGGGTAAAAGTGCATTTACTCCATCTAAACCTCTCACGATTTTATCTACCTCTGTAAGATCTCACCTTGAGCTCCAAAGAAGAAAGTCCTAGCCTGCTCAACCCTTCCTTACAGCTCAGGCACTGTCATGTGTGATGGTGATATGCATATATCATGAATATATAAAGCATGAGTCCTGGCAACATCCTCGTAAATCTCCCCTGCATTCTGTCGAGCTTAACAACATCTTTCCTATAACTGGCTGAACAAAACTGAACACAATACTCCAAATGCGGCCTCACCAATGCCTTATATAACCGCAACATGACCACCCAACTTCTATATTCAATGCACTGACTGATGAAGGCTAATGTGCCAAAAGCCTTCTTGATCATTCTATCTACCTGCATGGTCAAATGCTGCCTTGATGTAAAGGATAGTGAATCTTGCCCTACAGGGGACTCTGTAGATGATGTATGGACCAACCATGTGATGAGGTCTGGAGCCGAGAGATTCAGGCAAAAATCCAAACTAAGCATCAGTGAGCAGTTATTTATGAGTTGTGCCACTTGATGGATCTGTTGACAACATATTTTACTACTTTGCCAATGATTGAGCAGCAATTAACTGGATTAGAGCTGTCAGATGTAAGTGTTGTAATAGCCTTGGTGAGAAGCACAGTTAGTTCTGTGAACCTGGATCTTCAGTACTGCAAGAGAACTTTTGTCTGGTACTATAACCTTTGCATAATCCACTGTTCTTTTTGATATCATGTACAAGGAATTAATTAGCTGAAAACTGACTTCTGCGATGGTGGTGATCTCAGGAGGGAGCGGAGATGGATTATCTATCCAGCACTTCTGGCTGAAAATAGTTGCAAATATTTCAGACTTGTCTTTAGCACTCACCTACTGGATCGCACTGCTGAACAACCATAGAACAGTAGAGCACAGGGACAGTGCAGGAAGGAACTACAGATGCAGGTTTATACTGAAGATAGGCACAGAGTGCTGGAGTAACTCAATGGGTCAGGCATCTCCAGAGATGTTGCCTGATCCGCTGAGTTACTCCAGCACTTTGTGTCTATCTTGAGCACAGGAACAGGCTCTTCGTGCTGAACATAATGCCGAGTTAAAGTCATGTCCTCTGCCTGCACATGATCCAAATCCATCCATTCCTTATACCTCCATGATTCTATCTAAATGCCTCTTATATGCCCTATCGTAGTTGCCTCCACTACTACTCCTGGCATTTATCTACTAGTTAGCATTAATAGCAAAAGGATTTGAGTATAGGAGCAGGAAAGTTGTACTGCAGTTTACAGGGTCTTGGAGAGACCACGCCTGGAGTATTGCGTACAGTTTTGGTCTCCAAATCTGAGGAAAGACATTCTTGCCATAGAGGGAGTACAGAGCAGGTTCACCAGACTGATTCCTGGGATGTCAGAACTTTCATATGAAGAAAGACTGGATAGACTCGGCTTCTACTCGCTAGAATTTAGGGGGGATCTTATAGCAACTTACAAAATTCTTAAGGGGTTGGATAGGCTCGATGCAGGAAGATTGTTCCCGATGTTGGGGAAGTCCAGAACAAGGGGTCACAGTTTAAGGATAAGGGGGAAATCTTTTAGGACCGAGATGAGAAAAACATTTTTCACACAGAGAGTGGTGAATCTCTGGAATTCTCTGCCACAGAAGGTAGTTGAGGCCAGTTCATTGGCTATATTTAAGAGGGAGTTAGATGTGGCCCTTGTGGCTAAAGGGATCAGGGGGTATGGAGAGAAGGCAGGAACAGGATACTGAGTTGGATGATCAGCCATGATCATATTGAATGGCGGTGCAGGCTCGAAGGGCCGAATGGCCTACTCCTGCACCTATTTTCTATGTTTCTATGTTTCTTTGTTTATCCTCTCTGTTCATTCTGTCACTGCGTACCCCAGACACAATGTGACAGCCCTGTCGTTCAGGACTCAATCAGCTCAGGTGGTGCTAGCAAGGTGCTTGGTGAAAGATGATGAATCCCCCCACCTAGAGGATATTGTATGTCCTTGCAATTTCCAACTGTTGCTCAGATTGGAAGAGCATTGATACATCAGCTGAAGGAGGACAGAAGGTGGCAATCAAAAGCGACATGGGGAAGATTGACTTGACACCACAAGACCTTATTAATTTTGGAATCAACATTAAGGACATGCAGGCCTGTTTTCAGCAGGCATTTAAGATAAGCAAATAGAACTGCAGGGAATAGAGGGATATAGATCATGTACAGGCAGACGAGTTTAACTTGGCATCATGTTGAGCACAAATATTGTGGGCTGAAGGGCCTGTTCTGTGCTGTACTGCTCTATGTTTGGCCTGGTGCATTCTTTGAAGCTCAATGGTCTGTACAGTTTCATACTTTTTAACGTTACCATGTCAGTGTTGGTGCAACTGAATACCTGGCTCAGCCACTTCAGAGGATTGTTAAGAAACATAAGGTCATAAGGAATAGGTCATAAGTGATAGGAGTAGAATTAGGCCATTTGGCCCCTCAAGTCTATTCTGCCATTCAATCATGGCTGATCTATCTCTCCCTCCTCACCCCATCCTCCTGCCTTCTCCCTATAACCTCTGACACCCATACTAATCAAGAATCTATCTAGCTCTGCCTTAAAAATATCCACTGACTTGACCCCCACAGCCTTCTGAGGCAATTAATTCCACAGATTCACCACCCTCTGACCAAATACATTTCTCCTCATCTCCTTCCTAAAAGAACATCCTTTAATTCTGAGGCTATGACCTCTAGTCTTAGACTCTCTCACTAGTGGAAACGTCCTCTCCACATCCACTCTATCCCTGCCTTTCACTATTCTGTACGTTTCATTCTTCTAAACTCCAGTGAGTACAGGGCCAATTCCGACACAGTCACATTGCTGCTGATTTGGTCTCACATATAGGACAACCAGCCAAAGACTCCAGGGACATTCATGAACCAAAAGCATTTTGACAACTATCCAGTCATGATTATGAAGAGGAGTGTGTATTTTTAATTCCAGATTACTAAGCAAATTAAAATTTCACAGCCTTCTTGGAGGCTGTTTCCAGATAAATGTGTGCCATTGAATTTAGTCCAGGCCTCCAGATTACATGAATACTGTACCATCACAAAAACTTAAAATCTTTTTTTAAATTCAAACTAGGAGGAGATTTTAACACCTACAAGCATATCTTATTATTTAACAAACTTAGGGCTAATCTTCTACCTCAAATCCACCAATCTTCTTAGCTCCTTATTGCTCGATCTCCTCAGAATCCAAAAATGGATGGAACTACTACATGGGTATCCTTTGGAGTTGCCTTAACTGATCACCACACTAAAATGTCACAACTCCGTAAATAAATTTCTCCTGTCTGGGGGGAATGGACAGAGAAACCTTCAGGTCGGGACCCTTCTTCAAACTGATCAGGCTGAAACCTTGTCTCTCCATTCCCTCTACCTATGGTACTGACCCACTGGATTCATAAGGTCATAAGGAATAGAATTAGGTCTTTCGGCCCATCAAGTCCAGTCCAGCATTTAATCATGGCTGACCTATTTCTCCCTCCTAACCCCATTCTCCTACCTTCTCCCCGTAACCTCTGACCTCTAATCAAGAATCCTCCAGTTTTTTGCAACATCTGCAGTATTTTTGGGCATCTAAATATCTTCTCTTCTCAGCTCTAAATAGTTCAATCAAGATCTAAATTTGATATGAAGGGAGCATTTTTCCAGTACTTTTCCAGTATACAATATCTTTCCTCTTATTCAAACTCCTTCAGGATTTTGTACAACTATTCTTCTACACTTTAGAGAAACAGGTCAAATCAATTCATAGAAACATAGAAACATAGAAAATAGGTGCAGGAGTAGGCCATTCGGCCCTTCGAGCCTGCACCGCCATTCAATATGATCATGGCTGATCATCCACTCAGTATCCTGTACCTGCCTTCTCTCCATACCCCCTGATCCCTTTAGCCACAAGGGCCACATCTAACTCCCTCTTAAATATAGCCAATGAACTGGCCTCAACTACCTTCTGTGGCAGAGAATTCCACTGATTCACCACTCTCTGTGTGAAAAATGTTTTTCTCATCTCGGCCCTAAAAGATTATCCCCTTATCCTTAAACTGTGACCCCTTGTTCTGGACTTCCCCAACATCGGGAACAATCTTCCTGCATCTAGCCTGTCCAACCCCTTAAGAATTTTGTGTTCTTGAATTCGTTGAATTCAACATCTAATCGCTGAAACCGCCCCTACCCTCCTCCACTTTAACCCAGAAATTAACCTAGTGAACTCCAAAGACACCTATAACCTCTCTGAGGCAAGACTTGCAGAACTGTCCATCACAACATGTGATCTCTACCCTCTTAGAATTCTCTACTCCAATACCATTTAATTACCTTTCCTAATCATGCGTTTGCATTCATTTTGCTGTTCTGTAAACTGCAATGACACACAGATCCCTTTGAACATTGTTTATCAACATTGTTATTTTTAAATTTGATTACTTCAAATTTCTCCACGTTATGTTATTTTTGCCAATTTCTTTCCTTAATAATAATAATAATAATAATAATAAATTTTATTTTCGGGCGCCTTTCAAATCTCAAGGTCACCTTACAAAGATTAAACAGAAGAGAAAAAAAAACATATAGTCGGAGAAAAATAAATAATAAGGACATCATCAATACACAAATTAAAGATAGAAATCGCTCCAAAGACACAAAATCAAAACAAAAAAAAACCACAATCTGAATGACTTCCATTGCAAATTTCTGCCATGCTTGGGCCCCGCATGAAACTCATGGATACATCGTGGAAACAGGCCCTTCAGTCCAACTTGCTCACATTGGCCAACATGTCTCATCCACACCAGTCCCACCTGCCAGTGTTTTGCCCATATCCCTCTAAACCTGTCCTATCCATGCACCTGCTAAATCTTTCTTAAACATTGCGATATTACCTGCCTCTGGCAGCTTGTTACACCCACTACCCTTTGTGTGAAAACGTTACCTCTCAGTTTCCTATTAAATCTTCCCCCTCTCACCTTAAACCTATGTCCTCTGGTTCTCAATTCCCTTACTCTAGGCAAGAGACACTATGCGTTTGCCTGATCTATTTCTCTCATGATTCAGTACACCCCTATAAGATCATCCCACACCCTCCTGCACTCCAAGGAATAGAGTCCTCGCCTACTCAACCTCTCCCTATAGCGCAGGCCCTCAAGTCATGGCAACATACTCATAAATCCTCTCTTTCCAAATTGACAACATCTTTCCTGTAATCTAGTGCCCAGAACTGAACACAATACTCTAAATTCGGCTTCACTAATGTCTTATATAACTGCAATATGACCTCCCAACTTCTATACTCAATACTCTGACTGATGTGTCCTTTTGTAGATGTTGCAAATAACTGAGACCTAAATTCTGAATTTTAAATTAATCCTATTTTCTGAAATGTTTCTCAAAATTCCCTTTCCTTCGGTTCAAACGCTTATCAAAAGCCATTTAAAAAAAATCAAATCTGCCAACCTTCCAAACATCTCTTTCTTACAATGCACTGACTCAAAGTACCTTGCAACAGACCATAACAATATTTGATGGTTACAATTTGCTGCCATCAATTGAAAGGGGAAATGCTTTACTCTATAAGTACTCTGAATAGTTTACAGCTTCTGGGACATTTTTACCTCACACTTATACAGCACATAGTAGGTGGCCATTGAACCTAGTGGATCCTTGTCAGCTCACAGGAAGGTATCTCATCAGTGCCATTACCCTCTTCTTATTTCCATGTACCCTGCAAATATTTCTCTCCCACTTGCTCATTAATTCCCCCTTGGTTCCTCCTGCACCAAGGAGCAACTAACCCAAGCTACAAGTATCCAGAGGAAACCCGTATGGTGATAAGATCATGTGATTGTGTTAATCCTGGCTAAAATCGAGCAGCCATAGTACCCACACTTTAATAAGGACTTATGTATTGCTAAGCCATTTTGGTCAGGTATGGTGTTCTCTGTAGAAATGGGACAAGCGTCTGATGGTACCAGTAAGTCTGGGGCCCAGATCAATGTGGCATTGTCAGTTGTCAGATGGATGCGATTTCTGCAAAGAGCATCATAGGAAATGTAAAATGCATGAGGTTAATTGGTTCTCTGCAAGAACTTTGTATATATTGTAAATAATGTTGTGAGACAGTTACCCTGTTAACTGTTGATTGGTTGAAATGTTAAACCCTGTCGGGTCTGTTTGAATCCCAGGGTAAATGTTGCATATTCAAGGTTCTGTTAGCCTCTTCCAGAAGCTTCACCTGCAACACTGTAAGAAGTTTTCTGTAATTGGTCTGAGTACCTGTCAGTAAGGTGTTATTGTAATTTATTATACTTGATTGGATTGTGAATGTACCACCCCACTGTAGTTCAGCCCCTCAAGGTTCGGGGACCTATCAAAAGCAGAACCCACGAGGTCCGTGGTCGATCTTCGAACGTGGTCGTGGAAGAGCGCTTGTGACTGCGTGACCTTTTTGGAGTGTTTCTGCTTGCACAAGGCTAAAGGGGCTTGGTCAGGCAGATACAAGGATCGAACCTGCAGTGGTTTCGGTATCATATAAGGTGATTTGTTGTGCTTTCTAAAAATGAAGTTTAGTTGTTCCAGTGCTTGAATCAGTAGTTTATTGACTGACCTAGACTGGGGACAAGCTTAGAAAGAGCTTATTTAGAATAGGAGTAGAATTAGTCCATTCGGCCCATCGTCTACTCTGCCATTCAATCATGGCTGATCTATACCTCCCTCCTAACCCCATTCTCCTGCCTTCTCCCTATAAACCTCTGATACCTGTACTAATCAAGAATATATCAATCACTGCCTTAAATATATCCACTGACTTTGCTTCCACAACCTTCTGTGGCAAAGAATTCCAGACACACCATCCTCTGACTAATGAAATTCCTCCTCATCTCCTTCCTAAAAGAACATCCTTTAATTCTGTAGGCTATGACCTCTAGTCCTAGACTGTCCCACTAGTGGAAACATCCTCTCCACATCCACTCTATCCAAGCCTTTCACTATTCTGTACATTTCAATGAGGTCCCCCCTCTCATTCTTCTAAACTCCAGCGAATATAGGCCCAGTGCCGACAAACATTCATCATATGTTAACCTACTCATTGCTGGGATCATCAAGCGAATGTGCAAACACCGCAAAGACAGCTATGGAGGAGTGAACCAGAGTCTCTGGAGCTTAGTTGCAACAACAATAACAGCTCAGTCTATGCCATCTATGCTTTGCTTAATACCTGTTGGGTAACACACATTAAAAGCTGACACGTGAAAAGTTGGCTTGCTTTGCGCATAACAGAGAAACTATTGAACTACTACTTGAGAACTAGGATTGTGATTGGCTCATTTCACTGCAGTCATTGGGCAACAAAGGAGAAGATGAATGATTAGTAACATTTATTTCAAGTTACAAGATTTCATCTAATCTTGTGGCAGGAACAAGCTCTGATGCAGTTATACAGGAAGCCACCACCCAATCACCCTCTAACATTAGCACACTCTTAGACTTTCACATCTCAGCGCTGCTTTTTTGGGAGTCAGGAAGATAGTGGAGGTCCTCCAGTTTCGCCATTGGATTCACCCTCGAGCGTTGTGAAGATTCTACAATGAGGAGCCAGATGTAAAGTGCATCTAGCGCCCTTGGGTTTACCCCAGGCATGGTTGGTGTTCAAAGAGCAACACCATTCTTTTGAATGTCGGGGTCACCAACCTTCATTACAGTGGTATATTCAGATTTAGTATTTTCGTTTACTTTTCTTTGTTTCACTTTACATTTGGGGCGTCACAGTGGTGCAGCAGTAGAGTTGCTGCCTTACAGCGTCAGAGACCCGGGTTTGATACGGATCATGGGTGCTCTGGTTTCCTCCCACATTCTAAAGATGTACAGGTTTGTATGTCGATTGGCTTCGGTAAAGATGGCAAATTCTCCCTAGTGTGCAGGACAGTGCTAGTGAACTGGGATAGTCGGTAGGCGCAGATGGTGGGCCAAATGGCGTGTTGCCGCATTGTATCTTTAAATTATACACTAAACTAATTTGTTTCTAACTTGCCAAGAACGTGGGGGGCTGGCAGGCCGTCTGCTGAGGTAGGCCTGGTTCGCTGCTGCGAGATGATAAGACTGTTCTCTGTAAGTTTGTCGGCCCCAGAAACACGGCGACTCTTTGAGAACCGCCAATGTGAGATTTGCTGTATTTATCCGATTGTATGCAAAAATAAAGAATTTCACTGTACCTAGGTACACGTGACAATAAATTATCATTGAATCAAGTATCATGAATCCATTTTATGAAAGTGTGTTGCATTTTAACTGGGATTATTTTCTAATAAGTTTAAAAATCGTTTACTCATTGTAATATATTTTAACCGTTTTAACAGTCCATATCGAAGACAATTGAAACAGTATAAATGCCTCCGAGTGCAGCGAGCTGTTGAAGACTGTCAGGGCACAGTCCAGGGAGCATGAGCTCAGCTTCTGCCACCTGCAGGCCCCGTCGCTGCTTGCAGGCTGCACACCTTCACCAGAAGCAGCAGAGTGCACATTCCCAGAACAGCGCCTTCCTAAGCTGCTGCTGTAGGTAAGGAAACCTGTGGGAATAGTGCAGAGAGAGTGTGTGTGCAAATGTTGAACAGATCAAAGAACGGCTGGCCCACTATAAACATATAATTGTTCAACAATTGAGGGATTTACTGTGTTGTGGTTCGGGTTCTTTGCGTTACGTCTTTACTGAGTGAAGAAGGGAAACGAGCACCAATTTTCAATGTTCCCCAGCCCTAATGATGTGCTGTACAAGACAATGCATGTTAAACACAGTTATTTGTTTGCATACTGTATGTTTCAGCAAATCAAAATTCCTTCATTATGTAGACATCAAGAACTGCACGTGCTGGTTTACAAAAAAAAACACAGAATATTGGAGTGACTCAGCAGGCCAGGCAGCGTCTGTGGATGAAATGGATAGATGGCGTTTCGGGTTGGGACCCTTCCGCAGAAGTTTGACCTGCTTGGGTCACTTCTGTACTGTTTTTTCTTTCCTTCATTAATTTTAGTGAAGTATAATATTAATTAGCCTAACACTAACCATCAATTTAGCAAATCTGAATGAGGACAACTGAATTTGAAGCAGGCTACAAATTTTATTCACTGACTGAAATATTCATCCTCCATTTGAAAATCTGGGTCTTTACACCATTGGCCACACCATCGAGCAGAGTTGCTTTCCCAAACTCTCATTTGATGTTACTTCTCTGATGAACACTTGACTGTAATTGCAAGTGGGATGAACCAGATTCACTCTTTGGAGATAGGAGTTGTGATCAATGAAAAAAGTGCTGAAAACTTAACATAAATCATGCAAATATTTACTAACTGCATGTCCACAAATTAAATGTGTAAAGTTAATGAAGTGAAAATATTCTGCCATCGAATATTCTGCCATCACGTTATGTCTGACATGCTCCCAAATTTATTGCATTTTCCGTAATTTCACACTGCACTGAGCCATCACAGAGAGATAGCAGTTATGAATATTTACGCTGGTTTCAACTCTTCTGTGACATGAGCATCTTGTCAATAGGGCAAAATATTGCAAGAAATTTTGGAAGTGCTGCAGAATAATAACATGATTAGCAGAGGACCAAAAAAAGTGAAAACAGAATGGTTTAGTTTAGAGATACAGCGCGGAAACAGGCCCTTCAGCCCACCGAGTCCACACCGACCAGTGATCCCCACACATTAACACTATCCTACACACACTAGGGACAGTTTACATTTATACCAAGCCAATTAGCCTACAAACCTCTACGTCTTTGGAGTGCAAGAGCAAACCAAAGATCTCGGATAAAACCATGCTGGTCACGGGGAGAAGGTACAAACTCCATACAGGCAACACCCGTGGTCAGGATCGAACCCGTGTCCTCTGGCGCTGTAAGGCATCAACTCAACCACTGCGCCACCATGCCACAGTCGTGTTACAGATGAACCATCATCAAGTGCAAATAAATATATTATTTACAAAACAGACACATCAACAGCATGTAACCTGCAACTTTCACAGAAATAGGATATTCATTATTTACCAGGTAACGAATTACAGAAAAATCCCTCTCTTTCTGGCCACTGAATAAATATGTTTTTAATGTTATATTGCCGAGTGGACATTTACATTTTTAAATTACCTTACCAATGACATCAAGAAAACTAATCTTGGATTCCAACAGTCATTGAATATTAAATAGATCCTTTGTATTACATTTAGGATCTGTTGGCATAAACAAAGTGTGCCTGGCTGAACAATGATTGTGTAGGAAGGAATTGCAGATGCTGATTTACACCGATGATGGACACAAAATGCCGGAGTAACTCAGCAGAAAAGGAATAAGTGACGTTTCAGGTTGAGATCCTTCTGCGGTCACGACCCGAAACGTCACCTATTCCTTTTCTCCAGAGATGCTGCCCGACCAGCTGAGTGACTCCAGCACATAGCGTTATGTGCAGGATTCCAGCCTCTGCAGTGTCTACAGGTAGGCAAGCATGGGAAAGAGGGCAGCCTGCTCCTCAAGGCTGTTCTGCCATTAATTAAGAACATATCTGGTCTGAATCCATATACCACCACTGCCCTACACCTGCTCATCCCCTCAAACAATATATCCTTGTCTCTTTTAATAGTGATAGCTATTTTTTTTTTTAAGTACAATCTCATGTTTAGAATTACCAAATTAGTATCAATTATTATTTGCACGAGAGAATTACAAACCGCTCCCAAAATTTCTCAATGGAAGGATTTCCTAACTTCATTAATGAAAGCCATGATCATATTGAATGGCGGTGCAGGCTCGAAAGGCCGAATGGCCTACTCCTGCACCTATTTTCTATGTTTCTATTAAACATTTGACCACTCTATCACTTCATCCCTTGTTGAATAAGTTAGGTCTTTATTCTCTGGAGCGCAGAAGGTTAAGGGGGGACTTGATAGAGGTCTTTAAAATGATGAGAGGGATAGACAGAGTTGATGTGATCAAGCTTTTCCCTTTGAGAATAGGGAAGATTCAAACAAGAGGACATGACTTCAGAATTAAGGGACAGAAGTTTAGGGGTAACATGAGGGGGAACTTCTTTACTCAGAGAGTGGTAGCGGTGTGGAATGAGCTTCCAGTGGAAGTGGTGGCGGCAGGTTCGTTGGTATCATTTAAAATTAAATTGGATAGGCATATGGATGAGAAGGGAATGGAGGGTTATGGTATGAGTGCAGGCAGGTGGGACTAAGGGAAAAAAGTTGTTCGGCACGGACTTGTAGGGCCGAGATGGCCTGTTTCCGTGCTGTAATTGTTATATGGTTATATGGTTAATGGAAATGATTTCTCTCTTGCCTATCCATCAATTCCCCATAATTCTATAAAAAGCACCAAATAAATCTTTAAATCCCAGGGAGCACAACCCAACATTTGTAATCTCTTCTCTTAATTTAGTTTCTGGGCTCCAGGTATCACTGATAAATCTATGCAGCTCTCCTTCAAGGCAAATGTACCTTTCGAGAATTGTTGGCAGAACTGCTCCTAGATTGCTAAGGTATGGTCAACCATGTTTTTGTATATCATCTCACATTTGCCATGGTTTTGCCCAGTGACAACATTTTACTATTCCCTCAGCAGTTTGCCTTCAATTATAGCACCGTCTACTTTTGCCTTTGTTACGTCTCTGCTTGGATTTTTACCTCTCAATCGCAGCACTCAGCTTGTTAACAAATATTGCTAACAAATCCTTGTGGGACATTACCAGTCACCAGTCACTTCCAATTAGAATGCTCATTATTCTGATTTTGTCTCCAGCCAAATGGCCAATTTCACACAAGGTGGAGCACTGGGAACGTCAACTGTTCGGGTTGAGGAGCAGGGCTTACTGAATTCACTTCTTGCCCCAGAAATTCATAGAAGTACATTGAGTAATTTTAACCAAGCAAGGTCTATTGTTGGGTGTAAAAAAAAATTGGATGTATCACTCCCCAACTAAACGTGTCTTCTTCCAGTTTTAATAGAGTTTGGTCAAGGGAATGAATGATCAATCACTCCCAGAAGACAGAGTCCATAAAATATTACAAGCAGGCTGTATGCTTGTGTAAGAATTTGTTTTTAAATACCGACAGATCAGTAGCTGCCATTTCACCCATGATATGATAAACTCTACCATTCTTGCACTCGATTGCCCTACTCTTGCCCAGAGTAAGGGAATCGAGGACCAGAAGACATAGGCTCAAGGTGAAGGGGAAAACAGTTAATAGGAATCTGAGGGGTAACTTCTTCACACAAAGGGTGGTGGGTATATGTCACAAGCTGCCAGAGGAGGTAGTTGAGGCTGGGACTATCCCAACATTTAGAAACCGTTAGACAGGTACATGGATGGGACAAGTTTGGAGGGATATGGACCAAGCGCAGGCAGGTAGGACTAGTGTAGCTGGGACATGTTGGCAAGTGTGGGCAAGTTGGGCCGAAGGACCTGTTACCACACTCTTGAGTCATCGCTGCAGAATGAAACTGAACATTTACCATTACTGAAGCCAGAAGGCAGAATTTATTTTAAAAATCTGTCGCCGATATCAAAGCCTACAGGAGTGCCTGAGAAAGAACACTTCACCAAACCCATCCCAGACTATCATACACCCATGCCAATGACCACCATTAGCAGAATCATGGGGAAAAGGGCATACAATCCAGCTTGTTCTGTCATTCAGGTAGAACGAAGCCTTACCACAATTCTGCATTTCTTTTCCATATCCCTTTTTGTCATGTGCATAGATATCGTCAACTTTAGTGCAAAAAAAATCTCAAGTGACCAGGAAACCATGGGTTTTAGGGGAAGAGAAATGCAAACGTACAGGCACTGGGTTACCTCCTGCAAAAATTAAAAAACTCCTTATTTTAAACCTCCATATCTTTTCTCAATTTTTTAATTTGAGAAGCCCTTCAGTTCTGGTCAGCCTCAACAAATAAAATGACGTTACAGTTTCTACCTTCTTTAGTGTGTTGATGATATCACCCTTCAATCCAGACTCAGAGCAGATCAGTTTCTTGTTGTGTACACCAGAGTGCAATGAAATTCCTTGTTCTCATGAAGCTCAGGCTAAACAGTATACATTTAGTAATGATAAATACACCAATAAATACAAACAGCAGATTGGTGCAAGATTGTCGTGTGATCTAAACTTCAGCAGCTTTGTTGATGAGAACAAGGTTCCTCAAGTCAACAACCAACATTTGTTTCGCTGACATTAAGGGTTAATGTGTTGGGCTGACACAAGATTCTCAATTTCTTACCAGTACTTCGCCTCAGACTTAACCACTTATTTTCATGTCTCGTCCTTTGGTTCAGCTAAGATTTGGATAATTCCTGCCCATTTCTCAGAGTTCGTTCAGTACAGAGGACTAACTACTTCCCAATCTAGCATTATCACAATGACACATGCCAGCATTCAGAAAACCTGCTCTATTGATAACAAGGAATGAGTACGCACATGCACACAGATAACCCCAAGTCACTCTCCCTCTCTCTCGCTCTCTCTCTCTCTCCAAAGACTCTTTTCAACAATCCTTGACCCATGAAATGAACTTGTATTCCTGCGTTGTTCTGTTCCATGTAATCTCACAGGAAATCTTGGGTGTGTTGCAAATTCCTCAGCTAAACACTGGTAAGATAGAAAACATGTTTTAGTCAGTCCTACCACAGACTCTGTATCTTTGTTTTAGTTTTAGTGATACAGCATGGGAACAGGCCCTTCTGCCCATGCCGACCATCAATTACCCCTTCACACTAGTTTTATGTCATTCCTCTTTTGTACCCTCTCCCTACACATTAGGGACTAAATTAAATTAAATTAAATTTCTTTATTTATATAGCACATTTTTAGTCAACTTGCATTGACCCCAAAGTGCTTCACATAATTACATTCACACACACAGGCAAAGGTGGGTGAAGTGTCTTGCCCAAGGACACAACGACAGTATGCACTCCAAGCGGGATTCAAACCAGCTACCTTCCGGTTGCCAGCCGAACACTTAGCCCATTGTGCCATCTGTCATCCACTATTTGCAGAGGACAATGAACCTACTTTACCCACACATCGTGGGGATGTGGGATGAGCACCCATTAGAGCATGCTGTCTCCTTGCAGCCAACACCAGAGATCAGGATTGAATCCAGGTCGCTGGAGCTGTGAGGCAGCAGCTCTACCAGCTGCATCACTGTGTCTCCAATGTAATCTCTCTCTCCAACCACATACTCTCGTTAATTCAACATCCCTTTGATGCCAATGTTCAGGTTCTCCTCCTACTTTCTATCTTATGCAAATAATATCTGTTTGCTCCTCCATTAGTAGTAACCATCTCCTGCTCTCGCATGCGGTAGTAACCACCTCCTTCCTGGCAGGGATCTGTACCGCCACTGAGAATAGCACTAATGTCCTTTACCACAGAGTTCACACCACCAAAGTTAAGTTGAATCATTAGCAACAGTGCCAGCCAAAAGGTGATTAAAAATAATCCTCCATTAAAAAAAATCCGCTTCTGCTGTTCTTGTGTGCTTTCAGCCCCACACATACACAGCACAAATTGACTGCGTTACTGTTGTTTTTAAATCATTTGAACTGTGGGATTTAAAGCAACAATATTTTCCAGCGAACTTGGGAAAACATTACTAATGGAATCCTGTTACGCACATGGAGATCCAGCAAGCTGTCTTGTCTGCAGCAAAGTTTGTTTAAAACGTTTTAGCGTTTGCCTGTGAAGGATATAGAACTTGTCGGTCAAAAACATTTTCTAATGCTGTCTGTGAAATGGGGATGGTCTTTTAAAAAGAACTATTTGTTCTGATATCCCATGGGTATTATGAGCAATGAGTAGAGAAACTGAATATTTTCGCCACAGGAAGCTTCAATTAAGAACTGCCTTCTGGACTCTGTTGACCCAAGTATTTGCTGGCAAATGAAAAATGTAAATCAAAAACAATAGCGAATTAATGAATGATTCCAAGTCTGTACTACAGAGAGATATTTGCTTAATAACCTGTTTTCATTGGTTATATTTAAGAGGGAGCTAGATGTGGCCCTTGTGGCTAAAGGGATCGGGGGTATGGAGAGAAGGCAGGTACAGGATACTGAATTGGATGATCAGCCATGATCATATTAATGGCGGTGCAGGCTCGAAGAGCCGAATGGCCTACTCCTGCACCTATTTTCTATGTTTCTATAACCTAATTTTAGCATGCAAAACCACTTCATTTGTTGACAACAAATAACAGAATTCCACTCACAGCTGGCTGTCCAGCTAAGTAGTAAATCAAAGACTAATATGGAAATGTTTTACTGCTCTCCCATTTACAGAGATACAAATGGATTTAACCCCTTCTGCTTTAGTGTCATAACTTTGCACAGCACAAAAATGTTTGGACAATTTGACCCACCACATTCATTCCAAATTTTTTGCCCATGTACACTAATCCCATTTGTCTGCATTAAGTCTATATTCTTCTATGCCTTACTGAATTAGAAACATAGAAAATAGGCGCAGGAGTAGGCCATTTATCCCTTCGAGCCAGCACCGCCATTTACTATGATCATGGCTGACCATCAAAAATCAGTACCCCGTTCCTGCTTTTCCCCCCATATCCCTTGATTCTGTTAGCCCTAAGAGCTATATCTAACTCTCTCTTGAATACATCCAATGAATTGGCTTCCACTGCCTTCTGTGGCTGAGAATTCCACAGATTCACAACTGTGGGTAAAAAAGTTTTTCTTCATCTCAGTCCTAAACGGCCTACCCCTTATTCTTAAACTGTGACCCCTGGTTCTGGAGTCCCCCAACATCGGGAACATTTTTCCTGCATCTACCCTGTCCAATCCCTTAAGAATTTTACATGTTTCTATAGGATACCCTCTCATCCTTCTAAATTCCAGTGAATATAAGCCCAGTCGATCCATTCAAGTGCCTGTATAAATGTCTCTTAAATATAGTAATTATAAAACATCACCACCTCTTCTGGCCGTTAATTCCATGTATCAACCACACTCCATGTAAAAATCTCTCCCCTCAAATCCCAATTTAAACCTCTATCAGGCTCATACCCTGCGTTGCCCCATGAGAAACAAACCCAACCTATCCAAACTCTCCCCCTAACTAATGTCCCCGATTCAGATGGCATCCTGATGAATCTCCTCAACACTTGCTCCTGCACATCATTCTTATAATATGACGACCAGAATTGTATGCAATTCCCCAAGTGTAGTATAACCGGTGTCATGTAAAGCTGCAACATAACCTTCCACCTTTTATATTCTACACCCTAACTATCGAGGCAATCACATCATATGCTTTATTCTCTGCTCTATCTATCTGTGTTGCAACTTTCAGAGATCGTAAAACAGTGCAGCACAGGAATGGGCCCTTCGGTCAAGCCTCATCCTGATGCCTAGTTGAACTGATCCCATCGGCCTGTACATGATCCATATCCCTCTATTCCCTGCACTTCCATGTGCCTATTTAAAAGGCTCTTAACTGTCACCATCATACATGCCTTCACCACCGCCACAGGCAATGCACTCCAGGCCCCCACTGTCATCTGTGTAAAAACACACCTCTCCATCAAACATTCCCCCCCTCACCTTATAGTTAGAAACATAGAAACATAGAAAATAGGTGCAGGAGTAAGCCATTCGGCCCTTCGAGCCTGCAACGTCATGGCTGATCATCTAACTCAGTATCCCATCCCTGCCTTCACTCCATACCCCCTGATCCCTTTAGCCACAAGGGCCACATCTACATATATACAGATAATATATATAAGCATCTGGATAAACATGGTCTGATTAGGAACAGTCAACATGGATTTGTGCCTGGAAGGTCATGCTTGACTAATCTTCTTGAATTTTTTGAAGAGGTTACTAGGGAAATTGATGAGGGTAAAGCAGTGGATGTTGTATATATGGACTCCAGTAAGGCCTTTGACAAGGTTCCTCACGGAAGGTTGGTTAAGAAGGTTCAATGGTTGGGTATTAATGGTGGAGTAGCAAGATGGATTCAACAGTGGCTGAATGGGAGATGCCAGAGAGTAATGGTGGATGGTTGTTTGTCAGGTAGGAGGCCAGTGACTAGTGGGGTGCCACAGGGATCTGTTGGGTCCACTGTTGTTTGTCATGTACATCAATGATCTGGATGATGGTGTGGTAAATTGGATTAGTAAGTATGCAGATTATACTAAAATAGGTGGGGTTGTGGTTAATGAAGTAGAGTTTCAAAGTCTACAGAGAGATTTATGCCAGTTGGAAGAGTGGGCTGAAAGATGGCAGATGGAGTTTAATGCTGATAAGTGTGAGGTGCTACCTCTTGGCAGGACAAATCAAAATAGGACGTACATGGTAAATGGTAGGGAATTGAAGAATGCAGGTGAACAGAGGGATCTGGGAATAACTGTGCACAGTTCCCTGAAAGTGGAATCTCATGTAGATAGGGTGGTAAAGAAAGCTTTTGGTGTGCTGGCCTTTATAAATCAGAGCATTGAGTATAGAAGTTGGGATGTAATGTTAAAATTGTACAAGGCATTGGTGAGGCCAATTCTGGAGTATGGTGTACAATTTTGGTCGCCTGATTATAGGAAGGATGTCAACAAAATAGAGAGAGTACAGAGGAGATTTACTAGAATGTTGCCTGGGTTTCAGCAACTAAGTTACAGAGAGAGGTTGAACAAGTTAGGGCTTTATTCTTTGGAGCACAGAAGGTTAAGGGGGGACTTGATAGAGGTCTTTAAAATGATGAGAGGGATAGATAGAGTTGACGTGGATAAGCTTTTCCCACTGAGAGTAGGGAAGATTCAAACAAGGGGACGTGACTTGAGAATTAAGGGACAGAAGTTTAGGGGTAACATGAGGGGGAACTTCTTTACTCAGAGAGTGGTGGTTGTGTGGAATGAGCTTCCAGTGAAGGTGGTGGAGGCAGGTTCGTTTTTATCATTTAAAAATAAATTGGATAGTTATATGGACGGGAAAGGAATGGAGGGTTATGGTCTGAGCGCAGGTATATGGGACTAGGGGAGAATACGTGTTCGGCACGGACTAGAAGGGTCGAGATGGCCTGTTTCCGTGCTGTAATTTTTATATGGTTATATGGTTATATAACTCCCTCTTAAATATAGCCAATGAACTGGCCTCAACTACCTTCTGCGGCAGAGAATTCCACAGATTCACCACTCTCTGTGTAAAAATGATTTTCTCATCTCGGTCCTAAAAGACTTCCCCCTTATCCTTAAACTGTGACCCCTAGTTCTGGACTTCCCCAACATCGGAAAAATCTTCCTGCATCTAGCCTGTCCAACCCCTTAAGAATTTTGTAAGTTTCTATAAGATCCCCCCCCTCAATCTTCTAAATTCTAGCGAGTACAAGCCGAGTCTATCCAGTCTTTCTTCATATGAAAGTACTGCCATCCCAGAAATCAGTCTGGTTATGCCCTCTCGTGTTAGCAGCGTTCTGGTAAACCCCCTCTGCACCGTCTCCAAAGCTTCCACATCTTTCCTGTAATGTGGTGAACAGAACTGCATGCAATACTCCATATGTGGTCTAACCAGAAGCCTATAGAGTTGGAGATAGGATGGGGTGCCTATCCAGTGGGCTGTCATGTCCTGTATGGTGTCCAGTTGTTGAAGTTACACTTATCCAGGAGAGTGGAGAATAACCCCAGTTCGCTCCCGACTTGAGCCTTGTAGAAGGTAGACAGGCAAACAGTCATAAACTCAAATGATTGCTTTCATTGACTCTCACTTTCATTGGCCCTCTCCAATCACCCATCTGATCAATTAACAGTTTAATTAAATCCGGAGTTTGATAAGTTTAAACTTTTATTTCACACATTTAGCCTGTTAAAAGCAAATTCTGTGAATCAAAAGGTAGAATGTGCCTTTTGATTCACAGAATTTGCTTTTAATATATTTTAATTACATTATCAAGCATGTGGGTGGCCCTAATGCGAAAACCCTATAAAGATTAGAGATGTCAATTATGAGGTTCACCAAGTGATAATGTCAGGTCTCCCAGTTTCAGTAACATATAACATGCCGTACTATTGCGAGTTCTCACAGTTGCCAGCTTTTAGCCTCATGTTCGAGATTCTTGCAGGCAGTTCTAAAAGCAATGTATCCCTAGCAATGCCTACTATTTTCTGTGTGCTTAAGCAAAGCAAGAATTTCATTGTCCTATACAGGGACACATGACAATAAACTCACTTGAACTTGAACCCAATACAAACACCACTGCTAATAATGCTATGGCAGAATGCTGCTATTTAATGAATGGATGCTGCAGTGATGTTAATGGAAGGTAGATAGAGACAAAATGTGGGTGGAGAGTGATCCCTAGGATCATAGGTGAAAAAGTGCCCACAGGAGGCATGCCATTTATACAAGGTCATGTAAGGCTATGTCTAATGCTGGTGAGAAGATGCCCAAGATTAGTTTAGTTTAGTTTAGTGATACAGCATGGAATTAGGCCTAATGGCGCACCAAATCTGTGCCGACCAATGATTATAGAGTCATACAGTGTAGAATCAAGCCCTTCGGCCCAACTTGCCCACATCAACCAATCTAACCACACTCGTCCCACCTGCCTGCTTGACTGATATTCCTCTAAACCTATCGTATCCATGTACCTGTCCAAATGTTTCTTAAAAGTTGCAATAGTACCTGCTTTAAATTCCTCCTCTGGCAGCTCGCTCCATACACCCACCACCCTTGGTGTAAAAAAAAACTACCCCTCAGGTTCCTATTAAATCTTTTCCCACTCACCTTAAACCTATATCCTCTGGTTCTCGAATTCCCTACTCTGGGCAAGAGACTGTGCGTTTACTTGATCTATCCCTCATCACCCGTACATTAATTCTATTCTACACACTGGGGACAATTTACGGTAGCCAGTTAACCTACAAACCTGGAAAGTGGGAGGAAACCGGAGCACCTGGAGGAAACCCATGTAGTTACAGGGAGACCATACATCGTACAGACAGTACCAATAGGCAGGATCGAACCTGGGTTTTTGGCGCTGTAAGGCAGCAACACTACCACTGTGCCACCTGAGGCCAAGCTGGCCATCCGTGAGTCAAGGCACCAGACGTTGGAGGGCTCTACCCGAGCCGGGTGCCTGCCCCTTTTCCGGGGATACGTCCGTGCCCGGGTGCGGATGGAAAGGGAATACGCCCTGTCTACGGGCACCCTGAGGGAGTTCCGGGACCGCTGGGCACCGAGGGGGGTTGAATGTATCCTTGACAAGGATTGCAATATAATTGTTTAGCAGTTGCTTAGCATATTTGTTCGTCTTGTATTATGGTGGTGTTTTGTGTTATTGTATTGTCAATACTATTTTAATATTTGAATAAATATTTTTGATTTGAAAAAAAAAACAAAAAAAAACCCAAAAAAAAAACCGATGCCACCTGAAATGTCTGTAATAAGTGGTAGCTCATGAGGATAGCATATGGATGTCTGCAGCGAGGGATGCTAGCCATTCAAACACTTCTTGCACTCCCATGAGCTGAAGGGAAAAATAGATGAATACTTCCCTCATCGAGCAAGCAGTTTGGGAGAACTCCATACTAATACAGCAAACTGTGAGATGTGGTAGAGATCAGCACCAGCAGCCAAGGATGGGAAACCAAGAGAGACCATGACGTTGATCTCAACAACAAAAAAAGTTATGGTCGTGCGAGACTGTCTGAGGTTGCAGAAAGTGGCAGATCTCAAATGCACAGGGGATGTATGTGTTGAGTGCTGCGTTACTAAATCACACATTTTCATGGGAACCTGGGATAGTAAAACTTGGGAGACATAGCAACATGGTGTCAGAACAACAACTGATTCCTCACCTCACTGCAAGATGAAGGAGCCGGTTACTGACGTCAGGAAGTGTGGTGGAGGACATGCCCCAATCAGCATCAATGATGCCAAAGTGGAAATGGTTGCGAGCTTCGAGTTCCTTGCTGTTAATATTATCAATGATCTGTCATGCACCAACCACATTGCTGCAACAGCCAAGTAGGTACCTCCTCAGAAGACAAAGGAATTTTGGCATATCTGCAATGCCTCTCACAATCCTCTACAGATACAATCACAGCCTGGTTTGGTATTAGCTCTGCCCAAGACTGCAATCCATTTCAGAGTTGTGGACGTAGCTCAGTCCATCACACTGATCAGACTCCCCACCATAAAATGCACCTGCACTTCACTCTGCCTCAGGAAAGTAGTCATGATAATCAAAGTCCTTTCCCACCTCGGCCATTCCTCCTTCTCCTCCCCCCGTCAGGCAGATGATAAGAAACTTGAAAGCACACAGCATCAGGCTCAGGAACAGCTTCTTCCCTTCTGTTATCAGGCTTCTGAATGGTCCTTCCATAAGCTAAGATACTGTCCAGTTCATCTCAACACCATTGTGGTCATTGGACGTTGTCTCTTGAACTACTGTGATATATTAATGAGAACTTTTTTCTGTAATTTATGTTTTCCTTTGCTCTACCTATAGCATGCGAGTTTGCCTTGATTTATGTATTATGTTTGGATAGCAGGCAAAACAAATGTTATCATGTGACAATAATAAACCTAAACCCGGTTGTTCTATTAGTGAAGAGGGCATGTTATTTTTGCACTAGACCTGAAATATCTCAAGGCAGATGAATAGGTGTTTTATCTTACTGTTGATGTCACTTATGAGAGTTTCAACCTGAAAAGCAGGAGCAGATAAAAATAACACAGTGAGACATTGAATTCCCTGAGGTATAAGACAGCCAGAAATGGTATGATATTGCTTTTAGCCGAGGTGAAACCAATTATCAACGGCACTGCACCATTTTCCTGGAGTTTTGCAACTTCTACTGTATATGACCCTGAATATCCTGCCTGCCGTGTAGATCCTAAAAATACACCGGATTTATGGAGGTTATATTAAAGTTTTCGACAAGCTGAATTTTAAAAACTTGGCATTTATATTTCCATATGACTAAACTTAAAATTCCATAAGCTCATCTATTTAAAGTAGCCTTATCAGACCGAAACGTTGCTTGGGTGTTCGTCAACACAACGCAAACGCCCTCAGCTCTTTCCTTTGATAGAAGGAAGGGGGAAATGAGTGGATTTTAAAGGAATTTGGAAAAGGCAGGAAAACAAATTTCACTGGCAAGTCCTAGATCCTTCACAATCACCTGGTAAAGAATTGAAAGAAACTGCAGTTCAGCAATACTTTCACCGGGCACCTTGCACGCTTAAAGGATTGCTTTACGATTTATTTTCTGAAATTACTGCATTAAGTTGCATGGCAATACTTAAATATTCAAGATGCATAAATCCAAATGATCTAATGCTTTTCAGAAATCTCCCTGGACTTAGCATTAAACCATGATTCAGAAAATGGCACAAATTAACCACCTCTTAGGTCACTGACATGGTAACCGGTGTAAACATTTGCTTTATATTCTAATTTGCATTATTAGCCCTCATAAGTAAATAATCAATTAGCATCCTCACACTTTAAATCAACAAAAATCACATTGATAACAGAATATTCAAAACTTTTCAAAAAAAACGCACTCAGTCTATTGCCCCACATTGTGGATTTTTGTTTTGTTTTGCATTTAACATTAGGCTAAATATTTATTTTGTTTGTGGAGCCATTTCAGAGACTGCATGTTCAGAGTCAGGGGACCCATTAACAATAATACATCAGTTCCTTAATCTGCCCTTCCATGTGGAAATAATCTTCCCATTGGTTTATTATACATTAAAAAAACTGTTACTACAATTGCACCAAATTGTGGATTTATGTGTGTTTGTGCAAACTGAATTATAACAGATGAAAAGGGTAAACATTTTGAAGTCCAAAATACTTGAATACTTCCAGTTAATTTCAGAAACCTATGCCATCATAAACTTGGCACAATAAAACCAACAGCAATGGCACTCAAAGAATGTGAATTGTTGAAAGAACATTATTGTATTGATCGTAATGGCACTAAATTAACACAGAGGCAAACAGATCTGGATTGTGTGTTTCTCCGATTTGTTAAATTGCATTACTGTGCAAAGAAGAAATGAGTCAACCATTATTCTGCACTTCTGGTACAATGTAATCACATCAAAAACAGAAACAAATAATGGCCACGTGTTTGTGCATGTACTTGTCATAGAGGGAGTACAGAGAAGGTTCACCAGACTGATTCCTGGGATGGCAGGACTTTCATATGAAGAAAGACTGGATAGACTCGGCTTGTACTCGCTAGAATTTAGAAGATTGAGGGGGGTTCTTATAGAAACTTACAAAATTCTTAAGGGGTTGGACAGGCTAGATGCAGGAAGATTATTCCCAATGTTGGGGAAGTCCAGAACAAGGGGTCACAGTTTAAGGATAAGGTGGAAGTCTTTTAGGGCCGAGATGAGAAAATCATTTTTTACACAGAGAGTGGTAAATATGTGGAATTCTCTGCCACAGAAGGTAGTTGAGGCCAGTTCATTGGCTATATTTAAGAGGGAATTAGATATGGCCCTTGTGGATAAAGGGATCAGGGGGTATGGAGAAAAGGCAGGTACGGGATACTTAGTTGGATGATCAGCCATGATCATATTGAATGGCGGTGCAGGCTCGAAGGGCCGAATGACCTACTCCTGCACCTATTTTTCTATGTTTCTGTGTTTCTACTTTGACATGAGAAACTAATTGATTTAATGAAGTACAGCCAATGTACATTATATGTTATAATGCCATTGTTTTCATCAAGTAGGAATATAGAAACAGAAGATACTGAGCAGGTCAGACCACATGTGTGGGAAAGAAAAGATGCTTGTTTAGCTGCAGAGAGATGGTGGTTGGGCAGGGGATGGGGGAGATGTCTGAGGGGGTAAAACTGTGTGACAATGGTTATAAATAGGAAAATCTAATGGAAGTCAATGTATCATTTTCCATTTGGGCACATTGCCTCCTATAGTTAGTTTAGTTTAGTTTAGTTTAGAGATACAGCGAGGATACATGCCCTTCGGCCCACCGAGTCTGCACCGACCAGCGATCCCCACACATTAACACAAGCCTACACACACAAGGGACAATTTACACTTATACCAAGTATACAAATGCAAGGCAATTAACCTACAAACATATACGTTTTTGGAGTGTGGGAGGAAATTGAAGGTCTCGGAGAAAACCCACACAGTCAAGGAGAGGACATACAAACTCCGTACAGACAGCATCCATAGTCGGGATCGAAACCGGGTCTCCAGCACTGTAAGGCAGCCACTCTACCACAGCGCCACCATGTCGCCCTTGACTGATTGATAATTTCAGGCAACTTAATTTCTCAGTATCAGTCATCCATCAGTGTTATAGGCTCAGCTTGCTCTTTTGTTCCCAATTTTTTCTCTCTAGGAGAAAAGGAAATTCCGATCCTGGCCTGCACGTGTTTCCTTGCTTAGCATTTTGTCACTCCTTTGTCTATATTATCACCCTCTAAGTGCTGCCAGGTACACAGGCACATAGCACTAGCTTAACAATTAACTTGGTCAGCATGAACAATTTAGGCTGAAGGGCCTGTTTCCTATGCTGTGTAGCTTATGCCTCTTTGAAATATTAACTATTTTTCTTCCCACAGATATGCAGCCTGACCTACTGAACATTTCAGGTACTTGTTGTTTTCATTTTAGATTCACAGCATCCAAACTTCTTTTTAATGATTTCTTCAAGTTTGACAAAATATGTTTCTTCTCTAAGCAGAGCATGTCAATGGTATTCAATAAACTGCAAAGTCACCAAGCAACAAATCTTCATCACCTAGCAAACAATACTTGACAAACCTTTAATTTTTCTTTTATGAAGGAGTTGCTATTTTAGAAGCAAACTCAATGGGAGAGCCCTCTATTCAGGAAACAAGTGTTTCATTGTCATGTCCCAGATAGAACAATGACATTCTTATTTGCAGCAGCACAACAGAATATGTAAACAATTTACTAAAAGAGGAGGAATAAAGTTCAGTGAGTCTATGTAGTTTGATCAAGTGGTTTTCTGTAACCAGAATATGCAAGAGACAATAGTAATTGTAACACAGCCCCCCACCCCACCACGTGCATGTTGGATCAGTGCTGGTGAGGTCGGTGGGGGTGCTGCAAGCCGGCAGCCCTGCCAGCAGCGTGTTAGTTTTTTCTACTTTTTTTTCGTTTTTTTAGTGTGTTTTAATGTATGGTTTTAATGTTTCTCTGTGTGTCTTGTGTGGGAGGTGGTGTGGGGGGGTAAGGGGGAAACCACTTTGGTCGCCTCCTCCATGGAGAGGCAACTTTTTCTATGACGCCTCCCCCAGTGGCCTAACATCGAGGATCGGTGCGGCCTTTCCCGGAGACGCGCACGGGGCTTCAGCGGGCGCAGCGTGGACTTTCGTCGTGGAGCGGGCGAGCCCTCGCAGGTGCTCGCCGGAGGGGTGCGTTCTGTTCGCTTGCCCGCGCCAGCTTGAAGCCGGGGTCTGCGGAGCTCCAGCCGGCACGGCGTCCTGGGCCTGGGATCCCTCATTGGGGACCCGGGAGGGGAAGAGCTCTGATTGCCGGCCCGCGGCCAATTTCTACCGCGGGCGCGGCGGGGACTTACCTTCAGGAGCGGGGTCCCTCGCCGTGGACCCCTGGAGAGGAGCTCCGACCACCGGCCCTGCGGTCTGCGGTGCTTCCGGCTGCGGCGCGGCGGGAACTTTAAATCTTCGACCACCGGCCTGCGGCCTACACCAACCTGAAGGCGCGGTCTCCGGTGGGGAGGCACCGATTTAGGACTTACCTTGACTTTTACCTCGTCTACACATCTGGACGCCCGCAGCGGCGGCTGCGGAGTGTTGAGGTCCCGACCACTGTGGAAAATGGAGGAGGACTGACCAATTTTCTTGCCTTCCACCACAGTGATGAATGCTGTGGTGGATGTTTATGTTAAATTTTTATTGTGTTTTTGTGTGTTCTTTTTCATTGTACCGCTGCTGGCAAATTCATTTCACTTGCACTTTATGTGCAAGTGACGAATAAAACTGATTGTGATTGTGATAATCCCAGAATTGTCCAGACCCCTGTGATTATGAATAAAAAAGCTGACAGTGTGAAGCTGACAGAGCAAAACACCAGCAACACATGGAATAGTCTGTATATTTTATCACATGATGTTATCCCCATCACTCATAGCACCATGTGAAGTCTCCACTACATCCTGTTTGCACTGGGAAAAGATTATTGAACTGAAAAGTTATTGTACTGACTTGGAAGGTTTCCAACAGATTCTCATTCTAAATTTATATTTCAAATTTGTTTTGATATTGGTGTTCAAATTATATTCTTCTTTGCAAGGAAAAATAATATGATAAAAAGTGAATTAAGGGTAAAATACATACATGTATATATATATAGCTCAATGTACATATATATTCAGACAGGACTTTTTTCTGTTGCTTATTATGGTGTTTACATAGTACTGTGTTTACATACCCGTTAAGAAAGAATTTCATTGTTCTGTTTCAGGATATATGGTAATAAAACACTTTTGATTCTATCCGTCTTTATGTGAATCAGGGAGCAGGCTTGATGAGCTACAGGGTAAACATGTTAAAAGGTTAACATGGCACATTGGTCTGATGCATTATATGTGTGCACTCAGAAAGAATTGATAAGCAATCGGTAATGCACTTTCCTCAATGATCAAGTTTAAGAAGAATAAGAAGGGAAGAGACAAAGACTTAAGAATTTTGCCTTCCATCACAGTGAGGAGTATTCAACTCACTGTGGTGGATGTTAATTTGTGTTTATTGTGTGTTTTTGTCATTTTATACTATATGTAGGACTGCAAGGCAACGAAATTTCGTTCAGACCGCAAGGTCTGAATGACAATAAAGGCTACTTTACTTTACTTTACTTTACTCTAGAGAAGCCAACATTTGTGAAGTCATGTAATTCAGCATTGCAAAAACAATCCATTAACAAATGTCCATGTAGAGATCTCCATTCACATCCCTTTCAGAAAGTCCAAAGCACTTGTGAACAGTCTGAAGAAGGGGCCCAAGTCAAGTACAGAGGGTTGTGGGTATATGGAATGAGCCATCAGATGGGGTAGTTGAGGCAGGTATGATAACAACGTTTAAAATACATGGTACATGGATAGGAAAGGCTTAGAGGGATATAGGCCAAACACAGGCATATGGGACTAGTATAGATGGGGCATCTTGGTCGGAATGGGCAAGATAAGATTCCTGCAGTCCAATTAAAGATAGTCCGAGGGTCTCCCATGAGATAGATGGTAGGTCAGGACCGCTCTCCAGTTGGTAATGATAATGCCGGATAGTTCTTAAGTACTGTTCAGTAAGACATAATCATTGACAAGGGCATGGGGATCAGCTCTTTTTGGTAATAGTGTCAGAGTGTTTTTTTCACATCCACCTGATAGCATAAGCTTAGTTTAACATCATATCTGAAATATAGTGTTTCCAATAGTACATCTGTCCTTCAGTCCAATATGTTAGTCTCCATTTCATGCTCAGATCTTTGGAACTTTCTTGCACATCAAGACTTTTCTTGCACTTCTGAAAAAACCTTCCTTACTTGTTTCTATTTTCAGACCATAGATGAAACTGTAATCACATATCAGAACTTCTGCAAATATTATAACGAACTGAACAACTAGATAAGAGATGTAACACATCCAGGGATTAGCAAACCAGCAGGCATTAAAATGGCAAAACAATATAGCTTGGTTTTATATATCGTTATTTTAACAGTTATCAGAATCTTTGTTCAAAGGTTTATCAGAATCTTTTTTCAAAGATGTGGTTGGTAAACATCCAGAAATAATAACTGCAAGGAAGAATAATCAAGACAGAATTAATGCACCGTATTATTCAAAGTTATAATTATGAGGCAAGATTGCAGCCAAATAATATATTAATGTGTCGAATTAGAGCATAAATTATCAACTACACTTCAATATATTGGGAACTGTCAGATAGTCTGGTTTTAGGGAAGAAAAATGACTATGAATGGACCTCCTTAAAAATTGCAGCATCTCACATATTCAGGTACTTAGTCTTCACATGATAAAGGTGAACATGTGAGATGCTGCAAAGTCAGCAAAATATTTAACAATTTTATGGATTTTGTTTTGTAATCTAATATATATTTTATGGCAACTTAATTTGACAAGGTAAGATTGGGAACCCACCAGTTACATTGCTTTAAATTAATCTGGTATTGATCTAGCCCTGTAAATTCATTCCAACAAGAAACTGGGCTCCAGCATAACAAGAATCAATCTAAGAGCAATCTCCAAACACCACACAAGATCTGCACACCAGTGCTTTCTTTAAAGACAAAAAGGGCCATTATGCATGATTAATATGTGTCATGCAGCCAGAAAACAAATTAATTACTTTTAGCTTTTTCAGGGATGCCATTACACCAAGGTGTGGCAGGTAATAAGCTTTCAAAATCCAAGTCTTTATGGCATGAACGCATCCTATAGATGTTTTTTTTTTAAATTCCCTGTAATCAATTCTCTCTCCCTTCCAGTACCCTTACAAAAAAAAACATTGCTGTAAACTCTTCAGAGTCATGCAAACAGCCCAAGCTATATCTATAGGATTTGTTCATGCCATAAATACTTGGATTTTGAAAGGCACTTTGTGTCTTATTCTCTGCCACACCTTGAACTCCCTCTCCTCTCTCCCAGTTTTCTCCCCCCGCCCACTACATTCAGATTGAAGGAGAGTCCCGACCAAAAGCGTCACATATCCATATTCTCCATAGATGTTGCCTGACCCGCAGAGTTATTCCAGCAATTTTGTAAACCAGGTCCTTGTTTCTAAATTTTGAAAAAGTTTTGTTGCCTAGGCACAATATCGTATAGGGCACTTTATCTTGTTCTCAAGCAGAGGAATATGCAATGTGGAGATAGGTAGTAGTATGTGTGAGGAGCGGGGGCGGTGCATGCAGGATCCCCATTGCCGCATCATCCAAACATGTCGACCAATATCACTTTGCTCTTTTCAATCAAAATTGGAAAACAACCAATGGGTAAACACCCCAACCCACAATGCAAATATCCACAGTGTCAACGTTCTGTGCAGCAAACAATAAGAGCATGCAGATTTCTGCAAAGTGCTCCTGTTTCTGAAAGATTTTGACAAACTCCTGTCAAAAAGATCATTTTCGACCCTGAATTTAATACTTAGAGCACCATCAGTGCCACAAACTGGTCTGATGAGGCTCCTGATGAAATTTCCACACTGAGAATAACTGCTATGCAACTTGACTAATATACCCTAGTGATGATCTAGTTAAATCACCAATCTGCTTTTTGTAGGTTTGACAATTAAAAATATATAGTTGGAAAAATAAGTATTAAAGGCACATTGTTCTTAAACTGATGAGTTGTGCAGAGGGCATGCATTTCACAAAATTGCAGATGCTTGCAATCTGAAAACATAAAACATGTCATCAGATATCCGAACAAACTTCTCCAGATGCCCTATAGGAAGTATTCTGACCGCTGCATCATGGCCTAGTACTGCAATTCCAATGCACAGGAAAGCAAGAGGCTGCAGAGAGTGTAGGAAGATACCGAAGATAGACACAAAATGCTGGAGTAACTCAGTGGGATAGGCAGCATCTCTGACTCGAAGGAATGGGTGACGTTTTGGGTCGAGACACTCCTTCAGACTAGTGATGGACTCAGCCCACCCCATTGCAGGCGCAAGCCTCCTCACCAACACAAGGCATTGAATCAACAAGGTGTCATCTATCATTGAGAATCTCTATCATCTGTGACATTCCCTTTTCTCACTGTTATCAATGGGCAGGAGTGACAGAAGCCTGAGGTCCCACACCACCAGGTTCGGGAAGAGCTACTTTCCTACAACCATCAGTTTCTTGTACCATTCCTAAAATAATTAATAAGCTAAAATAACATTGAAATCTCAATTACTAAGAAGCATAGATTTTTGGTAATTGATAGAAAGATGACTCCAATATCTTTATGATATAGGAAGCTTTTTGAAAATCTTTACTGGCTTTCAAATGTATGCTGGCTCTGGAGCATCCCCATCAATCACATTACCCCCTTAAATTCCCTGTAATCCATTCTCTCTCTCACTTGTCCATCAATGCTCCCCCTCTCCCCATTCTCTTGCTACAATTAACCTGCCAGCATAACTTTGCGATACAAGAGGAAATTTTAGTGCCCAAGGGAAAGGCACACCAGTCAGAGGGAGAACATGCAAACTGAAATCAGGATTGCACCCAGATCGCTGAGTCACTGGACAACCCAGCAGTGGAGGCTTCAGAAGCATTTAGTTCGCCTCAAATGGTAGTTGGCTGGATTAAACTGCCTGCAAAAAATGACAGAAGCCCTCATCACAATGGCAAAGTATTTAATAGTGTACTTTATTCCTATCATTTATAGCACTGCAGACTAAGAGCTGAAAAGGGGAATTAGGTTTGAAACCCTGTTAACATGGCTTAGATGGGACCTTATGTCCTCCTTTGGTAGATTCATAAGATGATGGGAATGTTTTTTGGGTCATCTCTGAGACAGGTTTCAACAAAAGTCAAAGAATCATACATAAATTCATAAGTTCCAGGAGCCGAATTAGGCCATTTGGCCCATCAAGTCTACTCCGCCATTCAATCATGGCTGATCTATCTCCCTCCTAACCCCATTCCCTTGCCTTCTCCCCATAACGTCGGACTCCCGTACTAATCAAGAATCTATCTATCTCTGCCTTAAATATATCCACTGACTTTGCCTCCACAGCCATTAGTGGCAAAGAATTCCACAGATTCACCACCCTCTGACTAAAGATATACCTCCTCATCACCTTCCTAAAAGGATGTCCTTTAATTCTGAGGCAATTTCTATGATTAATACAGAAGATGAACATAGGGATTGAAAGCAAGCCAAAATAAAAGAAAAAATAAGGCTATAAATCATGGAGACAGAATCTAAAAATGCAATGCAATCTTGTATTTTATTTAAATGGTTCTATAAAAAATAAAATTGCTAATGATTGGCGTGATTACATATATTTATTTTAGTGTCAGGATGTGTGGACTTCAAATCAACACTACAAACAGAATAATGAAATAGCAATTCAAATTATATTGTACAACGGGGTGGAAAAAGTCCCGAAAGAATGCAGGAGGGGAATGTGCATTGGTGGAAACAGCCTGGGTAGCGAGGGACCTGTGCCGAGGGTATAAGCTAGTGCTAGCGTGCTGCACAGAACCACTGCAGTGATAAATCCAAACAGGGTTGCAATAGAAATTGGACAGTTTACATACTTCAATGAAACTTACTCCCAGCCTGCATGTAAACATTAACTGGTTCATTTTTATCTTTGACAGAAAATACAGAAGAAATAGGAACAGGCGTAGACCATACAAATCATCATGCCTTCTCTGCCATATACAGTATTAAAATCTTTTAGTTATCTGCACTGCGAACATATCACTTGACACTCTCAATTTTTAAAAGTTAATTGATCTGTTTTGAATGAATAACAGAGCTTTCATAGCCCTTAGGGGTTGAAAACTCCAGTGAATCACTGGGTGGAAAGTTTCTTTTAATCCCTCTCCTGAAAGACTGACCCATTACTCTTCAGACTGTGACCCCCTAGATCTGCACAATGCAGGTGAAACATCAACCCTGCATTTACCTAGCCAAGCCCCTTTAAGAGTTTTGCCTACTAATGAAATCACCTCTCATTACAACCTTTCAAAGTAAGTTGAGAGAGAAAGCGGGAATAATGCTATTACAATAAGACCTCTCCAATTCTTCCGAGTTCTTTGATCACTGATAATAGTAATTAATGAAACCTGCAAATGAAACACAGACGAATCACAACCGTGCAACTCCAATTATTAGGCTCTTCCCGGTCTGGTTTAGAGTTACATAGCATGGAAAATGCACCATCGGCCTACCGAGTCCATGCTGAGTATCAATCACCCTTTCACACTAGTTCCATGTTATCCCACATTCGCATCCACTCGCTGAACACTAGGGGCAATTTATGGAGGCCAATTAACTTACAAACCCTCGTGTCTTTGAGATGTGTGAGGATACCGGAGGTCCCGGAGGAAACCTATGTGTGGCCACATCGAAAACGTGCAAACTCCATCCACTGAGTCAAGTTAGTTTGTTGTCCACAGATTCATCAATCTCTTAGAAACATAGAAACATAAAAAATAGGTGTAGGAGTAGGCCATTCGGCCCTTCGAGCCTGCAACGTCATGGCTGATCATCTAACTCAGTATCCCATCCCTGCCTTCACTCCATACCCCCTGATCCCTTTAGCCACAAGGGCCACATCTACATATATACAGATAATATATATAAGCATCTGGATAAACAGGGTCTGATTAGGAACAGTCAACATGGATTTGTGCCTGGAAGGTCATGCTTGACTAATCTTCTTGAATTTTTTGAAGAGGTTACTCGGGAAATTGATGAGGGTAAAGCAGTGGATGTTGTATATATGGACTCCAGTAAGGCCTTTGACAAGGTTCCTCACGGAAGGTTGGTTAAGAAGGTTCAATTGTTGGGTATTAATGGTGGAGTAGCAAGATGGATTCAACAGTGGCTGAATGGGAGATGCCAGAGAGTAATGGTGGATGGTTGTTTGTCAGGTAGGAGGCCAGTGACTAGTGGGGTGCCACAGGGATCTGTTGGGTCCACTGTTGTTTGTCATGTACATCAATGATCTGGATGATGGTGTGGTAAATTGGATTAGTAAGTATGCAGATTATACTAAAATAGGTGGGGTTGTGGATAATGAAGTAGATTTTCAAAGTCTACAGAGAGATTTATGCCAGTTGGAAGAGTGGGCTGAAAGATGGCAGATGGAGTTTAATGCTGATAAGTGTGAGGTGCTACATCTTGGCAGGACAAATCAAAATAGGACGTACATGGTAAATGGTAGGGAATTGAAGAATGCAGGTGAACAGAGGGATCTGGGAATAACTGTGCACAGTTCCCTGAAAGTGGAATCTCATGTAGATAGGGTGGTAAAGAAAGTAAATTTTGGTCGCCTAATTATAGGAAGGATGTCAACAAAATAGAGAGAGTACAGAGGAGATTTACTAGAATGTTGCCTGGGTTTCAGCAACTAAGTTACAGAGAAAGGTTGAACAAGTTAGGGCTTTATTCTTTGGAGTGCAGAAGGTTAAGGGGGGACTTGATAGAGGTCTTTAAAATGATGAGAGGGATAGACAGAGTTGACGTGGATAAGCTTTTCCCACTGAGAGTAGGGAAGATTTAAACAAGGGGACATGACTTGAGAATTAAGGGACAGAAGTTTAGGGGTAACATGAGGGGGAACTTCTTTACTCAGAGAGAGGTGGCTGTGTGGAATGAGCTTCCAGTGAACGTGGTGGAGGCAGGTTCATTTTTATCATTTAAAAATAAATTGGATAGTTATATGGACGGGAAAGGAATGGAGGGTTATGGTCTGAGCGCAGGTATATGGGACTAGGGGAGAATACGTGTTCGGCACGGACTAGAAGGGTCGAGATGGCCTGTTTCCGTGCTGTAATTTTTATATGGTTATATGGTTATAAGGTTATATAACTCCCTCTTAAATATAGCCAATAAACTGGCCTCAACTACCTTCTGCGGCAGAGAATTCCACAGATTCACCACTCGCTGTGTAAAAAATGATTTTCTCATCTCGGTCCTAAAAGACTTCCCCCTTATCCTTAAACTGTGACCCCTAGTTCTGGACTTCCCCAACATCGGGAACAATCTTCCTGCATCTAGCCTGTCCAACCCCTTAAGAATTTTGTAAGTTTCTAAAAGATCCCCCCCCTCAATCTTCTAAATTCTAGCGAGTACAAGCCGAGTCTATCCAGTCTTTCTTCATATGAAAGTACTGCCATCCCAGGAATCAGTCTGGTTATGCCCTCTCGTGTTAGCAGCATTCTGGTAAACCCCCTCTGCACCGTCTCCAAAGCTTCCACATCTTTCCAGTAATGTGGTGAACAGAACTGCATGCAATACTCCATATGTGGTCTAACCAGAAGCCTATAGAGTTGGAGATAGGATGGGGTGCCTATCCAGTGGGCTGTCATGTCCTCTATGGTGTCCAGTTGTTGAAGCTACACTTATCCAGGAGAGTGGAGAATATCCCAGCTCGCTCCCGACTTGAGCCTTGTAGAAGGTAGACAGGCAAACAGTCATAAACTCAAATGATTGCTTTCATTGACACTCACTTTCATTGACCCTCTCCAATCACCCATCTGATCAATTAACAGTTTAATTAAATCCGGAGTTTCATAAGTTTAAACTTTTATTTCACACATTTAGCCTGTTAAAAGCAAATTCTGTGAATCAAAAGGTAGAATGTGCCTTTTGATTCACAGAATTTGCTTTTAATATATTTTAATTACATTATCAAGCATGTGGGTGGCCCTAATGCGAAAACCCTATAAAGATTAGAGATGTCAATTATGAGGTTCACCAAGTGATAATGTCAGGTCTCCCAGTTTCAGTACAATATAACGTGCCGTACTATTGCGAGTTCTCACAGTTGCCAGCTTTTAGCCTCATGTTCGAGATTCCTGCAGGCAGTTCTAAAAGCAATGTATCCCCAATACAAACACCACTGCTAATATTGTTTTCTGTCTTGTTCTATGTAGTTTTTATTGTTTTTTTTGTCGGGGTATGTGTGTGGGGGTGGGGTGGGGAGGGGGAACTTTAAGGTCTTTCCCCTGCACGGGAGACCCGACCTTTTCTTTGTCGGGTCTCCGTTGTCGTTGGGGCTGCAACGTGGAGCGGCCTCCAACAGGAATGACCTGGGGCTCCAGTCGCGGAGCTGCGGATCTACTCACCATCACGGAGCTGGCCGAGTCCGGAGCGGGTGGAGCTGTGGTGGAGCGCTGCTGTGACCCGACCCCCGGAGTTCGGAAGCTCTTACCGCAGGTCTGTGGACAGTGATGCCGGGAGCCCGCGGGTCCCTGGTGGGAGACCGCTTTTCGGGGCTTCCGCAACGGCGACTTCTCCCGCCCAAGTTGCGGGGTTGAAGATTACCTGGAGCAGGGCCTACATCACCGCCCCGCGCGGCTTGGAATGGCCGCGGGACTTTGTGAGCGCCCGCCGGGGCTCCAACACCAAGAGCCCGCCGGGGCTCCAACACCAAGACCCGGTGCGTGGCCTTGCATCACCCGGCGTGGCTTTAATGGCTGCGAGACATTTAACATCGCCCGCCGGGGGCTTTGACTCTGTCTTTGACTCATACCGATTCCACATCCTCCAAACTAATGTCCTTCCTTTCCATTGCGTTAATCTCCTCTCTAATCAGCAATGCTACCCCACCTCCTTTTCCTTTCTCTCTATCTCTCCTGAATATTGAATATCCCTGGATGTTCAGCTCCCAGCCTTGGTCGCCCTGGAGCCATGTCTCCGTGATCCCAACTATATCATAGTCATAAATAGCTATCTGCACATTCAACTCATCCACCTTATTACGAATGCTCCTTGCATTGAGACACAAAGCCTTCAGGCTTGATTTTACAACACTCTTACCCCTTATACTATTATGCTGAAAAGTGGCCCTTTTGGATTTTTGCCCTGGATTTGCCGGCCTGCCACTTTTACTTGTCACCTTGCTACCTATTGCTTCTACCCTCATTTTACACCCCTCTGTCTCTACGCTCACACATTTAAGAAACCCTTTCCCTTTAACTCCATCCTCCACTATCCCATTCGACACCCCACCCCCCTTATTCAGTTTAAAACCACCCGTGTAGCAGTGGCAAACCTGCCTGCCAGAATGCTGGTCCCACACCTGTTAAGATGCAATCCGTCCCTTTTGTACAGTTCCCCCTTACCCCAAAACAGATCCCAGTGATCTAAGAATCTAAATCCCTGCCCCGTGCACCAGTTCCTCAGCCACACGTTCAGGTCCCGTATCTCCCTGTTCCTGCTCTCGCCAGCACGAGGAACTGGAAGCAAACCGGAGATAACAACCCTGGAGGTCCTGCTTTTCAGCATTTTTCCGAGCTCTCTAAAGTCACGCTGCAGAATATTCATCCCCTTCTTTCCGACATCGTTTGGGCCGACATGCACTACCACTTCCGGATGTTCACCTTCGCCCTTGAGGATTTTCTGCACTCTGTCCGTGACATCCTGGATCCTGGCACCAGGAAGGCAGCACACCATCCTCGAATCCCGTCTGTTGCCACAGAAACCCCTGTCCGTACCTCTCACAATGGAGTCTCCTACTACAATGGCGTTGCCCGCCTTAGGCCTTTTTGGTTTTGGCTCAACAGCCCTATTCGCATCGCAAGCCAGTCCGCCGCTCAGTGTAAAAACGTCTTCTGTCCCGACAGCTTCTAAGTGGGTGAACCTGTTCACAAGAGGTACAAACACCCGGGGACGTTTGCATTCCATGCTTCCCTCCCTTTCTCACCGTCTCCCATCTTCTCTCTTCCAGTACCTTAGGTGTAACAATCTTACTGTAGGACTTGTCGAGGAACGACTCCGTTTCTCGGATGTGTTGCGATTTGTTGGGAAAGGCTGGAGAAACATCGAAGGCCCAAGGCTCAGTAATTACACCTGGCGTGTCTATTTAATGAATGGAACCATTAAAGTAGAGATTTTCGATACATTTGATCTTTTATTTATCCAGTAAGTGGGCTGAGAGCACACTTTATAACTCTCATTAAAATAACCGATGTCTTCATAAGATGTTATGGTCTTCTTTTATTTCCCCTCTGCACCCATTAATATTTGTGGGTGTGCGTACTGGAAAAGGCCCAAGGGAGCGGCCTCTAATGATGGTTTTACGGGGAGGATTTTTATCCAATGTCCTTGTCATTTTCTTTTAAAAGGACAAATAACCTTTTCCTCCAGGGAAGATAGTGCCCTAACATTCCTCCTGCCTGTCGCTGTACTGTTAACCGCCGGCTTAAGTCATTTGCACTGACCTAGTAGCGGCACAGTTGGTGCAGCTGGCAGAGTTGCTGCCTCGCAGTGCCGGAGACCCCGGCTCGATCCTGACCTTGGGCGCTGTCTGGCCGTCCGTGTGTGTGTGTGTGTGGAGTTTGTGCACGTTCTCCACGTGACCCACGTGAGTTTTCTCCGGGTGCTCCGGTTTCCTCCCATGCTCCAAAGTCGTGCAGGCTTACAGATTGAAACAAACTGCTGGAGTGACTCAGCGGGTCAGGCAGCATCTGTCAAATTCTCTGCCACAGAAAGCAGTGGAGGCCAATTCACTGGATGTTTTCAAGAGAGAGATGGATCTAGCTCTTGGGGCTAAAGTAATCAAGAGATTTGGGAAGAAGGCAGGAATGGGGTACTGATTTTAGATGATCAGCCATGATCATATTGAATGGTGGTGCTGGCTTGAAGGGCTGAATGGCCTACTCCTGCACGTATATTTCTATGTTTCTATGATAGTAGATGACATGGTTTTTTAAGAGAAATGCCTCTTGTGACTGGACAGGATTTTAAATGTGTGACAATTCAAAAACAAGGTAACATGTGTTTCTCAATCATTCTTCTCATTCAGACAGGTATCTGTACTGAGCACATTTGAAGTAAGCAAATTAATGACAATCATGCACCACCCACAAACAGGATTAAAATGGTCCTGCTATAAACGTTGTTACCAATTGAATAGAACACATTAGACCATTAGGGGCAGCGTGGTGGTGCAGCGGTAGAGCTGCTGCCTTAGACCAGAGACCCGAGGGCCTGTTTCCGCGCTGTTTCTTTAAACTAAACCATTGTTGTGTCAAAGCATTTCCTATGCCTTGATACTTCCCACATATGCCGCATTGAACATATATTGGCTGAAGCAAGAGACTTTGCGTTAACCTCAGTACCAAGGTACCAAATACAAAACCAATCAAATTGACTCACAACAAAACAATTCCTAACTCTATAATAGTTAGCTAAGCAGCCATCTATGTTATTTCTCAATTTTATTCCTGGCGTTGAATAAGCATTCGCGACAGATTTAGTGCAACTTTCTCATTAGTTGGCTCAATGTGGGGGGAGAGAATGACACAGTTCAGCCAACAGACTGAAAATAACACACACATATGCAAATTAGCAGTAGAATAAATGTGAAATATCTTACCAATTCTCGTCTTACTAATAAAGAAAGCATCAGTGATTTTTAGGTTAGGGACTTCACAGATATTGAAATCATGGCTACTTTTTCTCAGTCTTTATAGAGGTACAGCAACAACATACTATGATGCAATTATCCCATAATAATTAAGAGTACAGCTTTTACAGATTATCTAGGTTGTTAAAAGATACCAGTGACAGGTCTTGGAGTTTGACCTGAAATATTAAACATGATTGTGCCTTTAATATTAATTATGACTGAATGGTTATTCATATTCTGAACGAGTTCTGAGTACTGATCCTAAAATTTACAGTCAAATGTCCTAAATAAATAGACTCGAGTCAAATATAGACACATGGATATGCAGCAACTCACAGGAATATGTCGGGAATAGAGGGATATGGATCACGTGCAGGAAGTGGATATTGGTTTAACTTGCCATAGTGTTTGGCACAGACATTGTGGGCCAAAAGGCCTGTGCTGTTCTATGTTCTGAAATAGACTAACTCAACTGTAGAATCAGAAAGCATTCAGCATTGCAAACTGTTTATTGCCACCAGTTAGAAGGTGATATTCATAAGGTCAAAATTGATCGGAGTAGATTTAGGCCATTCAGCCCATCAAGTCCACTCCTCCATTCAATCATGGCTGATCAATCACTCCCTCCTAACCCCATTCTCCTGCCTTCTCCCCATAACCTCTGACGCCTGTACTAATCAAGCATCCATCTCCTTAGAAATGTATCATCTCCTTCCTAAAAGAACGTCCTTTAATTCTGTGGCTATAACCTCTAGTCCTAGACTCTCCCACTAGCGGAAACATCATTCACTATCATTTCATGTCACTAGATAATATTGCTTTTAGGAAACAAAGGAAAGGTGAGCACCATCTTTTGAATCTGTCATAAAGTAATCAGTAAGCTGCTGACTACAAGAAAAGCCAAAAAGCTATTCCTGTTTTTGCCCTTTGTTGTAATAAGTAGGAACAATGATTGAAGACCGCGTGCTATGGACAGCAATTGAACACTCCTTGGGTTGTTGAAATGACGGAGTGTGCCATAATGCTTTCTGGCTTTGCCTTTGGGTATCACACTCCCAGGCAGTTCCCTGCCCCTGAAGTCAATTGTTTGCTCTTGCTTCAGTCAACAGTTGACTCCCATTATAAGTAAATTGAATTTGTGCTGGAGATGATATACTTTCTTCCTGAATTGTGCTTGGATCGGGAATCCTATAAAATGCAGGTCAAATGCAGTCAGTTTGCAAATTGTTACAACATAGCCATTTATTCTGCATGGAAGCAATTGGAAACACTTAACAAAAATAATGTGTATGGGCATTATTCAATCTTCAATAATATTTGGCAATGAATGGATTATTCATCATAATGGATGATTATTCGGCTTATTCATATGAACAACACTGACCACTTAAACATCCTGCTTGGGTCAGCAGTTTCATGCAAAAGAGAGAGAAGAAAAACAACTTCATTATTGAATTTATCTTATAGGATTTGGACTTCACTGGACAGTATATATCCTTAAATGCCCCCAAATACGTTTTTGATTAATAACCTTCTTAAGCCACTGTTAATCTAGTGAAAGTACTCCCACGCTGCTATTGAATTTCAGGATTTAGGATTCAACAAGGATGAAGGGGTGGCAATATATTTCAAAGTCAGAATGGTATCTGGCTTGGAAAATAATTTGCAGTTGATTACTACCCTTGTACCCATTGCCTTTGCCCTTGATGATAGAGATTACAGGTTTGGAATACACTATTGAGCAACATGCGGCACGATACCATTGTGCATTTTTTGCAGAATCCAGGCTTGGCGAGCTAATGGTAGCGGGAGTGTGTGTTTAAGGAGTAGCATAGTGCAACAATTAAGTAGGCTGCCTTCTCCTGAAGGATTCACCTGTATGTGATGCTGGAGCTGCATTCATCCAGGTAAGTGAAAAGAATTCCAACTGAGCCTGAATCAAACAAGAGAATGACAAATGTTTTACTTTAGTTTCGTTTATTATTATCATCACGTGCACTGAGGTACAGTGAAAAGCTTTTGTTTGCATGCTATCCAGTCAAAGAAAAGACTATACATAAATTTAATCCAGCCGCCCAGTGTACGGGTAAAGGATAAAGCGTACAAAGTGTGTCAGGCGACGAGTAACTGGCTGCATGATACCCAGCCAGCTGTTGTAGTCACAGGATACATGCAGCCGGAATTAAGTTCCTTGAATCATGACCGGTAGGATTTTAATAGTGATGGAGTCAGCAGGGGCAATGCCACTGAATGTCGCATGAAGATGTAAGATCCGTACTAGTTAGAGATTAGTTATTTTCTGGCACTCTCTTTGGGAATGCAACTTGCCATTTATCAACCTAAGCTTGAAAGTCGTCCAACTCTTAGTACATGCAGACAAAGGCTGCTTCACTTCCTGAAGAACTAAAAGTGGAATTGAACTCTGGAACCATTTAGCAAACCTCTCAAATTATGACCTTATCGTGGTCATTGAAACAGCTGAAGGTGGTTTGTTTTCAGGCACAGCCCGAAGCAACAGCTTAATCTCCTACCTCGACCATTACACTTTGTTTTAGCGATCCAGATTAGTTTACATTGGCATCATGTTCACCATGAGCATTATGGACCAAAGGGCATGTTCCTTATTTTCGATGGTCAATACTTTGGTGTCATTCTGATTGGATTATTGAGGCAGCCTCACTGGTGATAATGCATATGCTATGAAGCTTTAACAGAATGCTATGTATCTTTAACAGGTACATGGATAGGATAGGTTTGGAGGGATATGAACCAAGAGCAGGCAAGTGGGGCTAGTGTAGCTGGGACATTGTTGGCTGGTGTGGATGAGTTGGGCCGAAGTTGAGTTCCACACTGTATCACCCCATGACTATGATTAAACAACTTTAGGGCCAGATTAAAGCCAGATTTGCTCCTTTAACTTGGATGATTAAAGTATATCTTGCACAAACTTTACCACAATATTTTGTGAAAGGACAGATAGCTGGGGCTCATCTGAAGAGCCTATACCCCAGATTTCTAAAACAGACAATTCCTAAAGAGTTTCCATTTTTTAAAATTTAAATTGGAACTCGTTGATACGGACAGCGAGTCTATATATTTCAAGAAATACAATTCAAAGACATTGCATTTCTTTTGAAAGAGATATCGACAAACTATCATTAGAGTTGTGTCCAACCATCATCAGCTGTTTCAATGACAATGATAAGGTCAGTATTTGAGATGTTTACTAATAGTTACGAGTTCAATTCCGTTTTCACTTCCTCAAGAAGTAAAGCAGCCCACGTCGACATGTAGGAAGAGATGGACAACTTTCAAGCTTGGGGTGATAAATGGCATGTCACCAAATTCCAGTTAAGGGCCTGTCCCACTATGGCGACCTTATTGCCGAGTTTAGAGACTGTCATGGTCTTGTTGAATCGTCGAAAAGTTGGCATCCTTCGACTATGTAGAAGACCTCCTACGACCTCCTTTGACTGTGTAGAAGACCTCCTACGACCTCCTTCGACTATGCAGAAGACTAGCTTTGACTATCAATGAGCCATTGAAACGAGCAAGCTGAAAAATGCATGCGAGTAAAAAAAGGTTGACATGGAAAAAATCAATATTTTTTTACTCGTATGTTTAGTCAAGGTAGGTCATAGTAGGTCGTAATGCTATCATAGGTAATCAAAGGCAATCAACGGTAATCGAAGGTAGTCGAAGGTAAAGCTCGTTGAGAAAAAAAAGTAAGTAAACCGACCGGTAATGTTAAATGCCCGCTAAACTATATTAAAAGTTGTCTGGCTTCTTAAAAGTGTTTCCACTCCTTCTTGAAAATTGGAATAACTTTAGCTATCCTCCAATCCACAGGAACTGATCCTGAATCTATTGAACATTGGAAAATGATCACCAATGCGTCCACTATTTCTAGAGCCACCTCCCTGAGGACTCTGGGATGCAGACCATCAAGCCCAGGGGATTTATCATCCTTCAGTCCCATTAGCCTACCTAATACTATTTCTCGCCTAATGAAAATTTATTTCAGTTCCTCAACCCCCTTAGATCCTCTGTCCTCCAGTACATCTGGGAGATTGTTATTGTCCTCCTTAGTGAAGACAGATCCGAAGTAACTATTCAATTCTTCTGCCATTTCCTTGTTGCCCATAATAATTTCACCCGTGTCTGCCTTCAAGGGACCCACATTTGACTTTGCTACTCTTTTTCCCTTAACATATCTAAAGAAGCTTTTACTGTCCTTCTTTATATTCCTGGCCAGCTTCCCTTCGTACTTCATCTTTTCAGCCCGTATTGCCCGTTTTGTTTCCTTCTGTTGTCCTATGAAAGTTTCCCAAGCCTCTGGCTTCCGGCTACTCTTTGCTGTGTTATACATCTTTTCTTTTAGTTTTATTCTATCCCTAACTTCTCTTGTCAGCTACGGTTGCCTCCTACTCCCCTTAGAATCTTTCTTCCTTTTTGGAATGAAATGATCCTGCGTCTTCCGGTTTATGCCCAGAAATTCCTGCCATTGCTGTTCCATTGTCATTCCTGCTAGGATCCCTTTCCAGTCTACCTTGTCCAGCTCCCCTCTCATGCCTTCATAGTCCCCTTTGTTCAACTACATCACTGACATTTCCGATTTAACGTTCTCCTTCTCAAATTGCAGATTAAAACTAATCATATTATAATCACTACATCCAATCGGTTCCTTTACCTCGAGTTCTCTTATCATATCTGGTTCATTGGACAACACTAAATCCAGAATTGCCTTTTCTCTGGCCGGCTCCATTACAAGCTGCTCTAAGAATCCATCTCGGAGGCATTCTACAAACTCTCTTTCTTGGGGTCCTGAACCAACCTGATTTTCCCAGTCTACCTGCATATTGAAATCCCCCATCACCACAGTGGCATTACTTTTGTTACATGCCAGTTTTAACTCCTGCTGCAACTTACACCCTACATCCGGGCTACTATTTGGGGGTCTGTAGATAACACCAATTAGTGTCTTCTTGCATTTACAATTTCTCAACCCAATCCACAGTGACTCTACCTCATCAGTCCCTTTGTCTTCCCTTGCAAGGGACTGAATTCCATCCCTCACCAGCAGAGCTACCTCCCCTCCTCTGCCCACCTGCCTGTCCTTTCTATAGGACAGTTGGGGATGGAGGGATTGCAATCTTGAAAATTGAACAGTTATGTGGTAAATAAAAATGAATTAAGGATTTTTTTTAATGGCTCTTAAAGAATCTAACTGGAGTATGATAGGTTTAAGAAAGAACTGCAGATGCTGGAAAAATCGAAGGTAGACAAAAATGCTGTAGAAACTCAGCAGGTGAGGCAGCATCTATGGAGCGAAGGAATAGGTGACGTTTCGGGTTGAGATCCTTCTTCAAACGAAGAAGGGTCTCGACCCGAAACGTCACCTTTTCCTTCGCTCCATAGATGCTGCCTCACCCGCTGAGTTTCTCCAGGAGTATAATAGGGGTCCTTATGATACCAAACTAGCTTTTTAATCATTGTGAATTTTGATTTGAGATTTGGATAGGCGAAGTCTGAAGAAGGATCCCAACCTAAAAACCCAACTTACGTCCTCCATAGATTCTGCCTGACCCGCTGAACTGCTTTAGCACTTTGTGTACTATGCAAGATTTCAGCATCTGCAATTCCTTGTGTCTCCTCTTGATCTGAGATTAATTCGGGCGACTCCAACATCAAGACCCAGAGCGTGGCCTTGCATCGCCCAGCGCAGCTTTAATGGCCGCGGGACTTACTTACCATCGCCCGCCGGGGGCTTTGACTCTGACATCCGGAGGCGAATGGGGAGCGCAGGGGAGAGATAAGACTTTGCCTTCCATCACAGTGAGGAGGAGATTCGCTGTGATGGATGTTTGTGTAAATTGTGTTGTGTCTTGGTTCTTCTACTGTGTGTATCACTGCAGAAACAACATTTTGTTTGAACCTCAATGAGGTTCAAATGACAACAAATAAATGGTATTGTATTAAGATCAGCAAAAGTCCTCCTACTTCCCAGTATTTTTTGGTTTGCTCACATTGTAATGGGGGCGTGAGAAGGTGAATAGGGGGGGTAAAGATGAACACCATAAACATTGCAGCTGTACTTCTCTCAATTGACCACAGTAGGGAATTGGATATGATTAGATACCTGTTCCCAGGTTCTGATGAGAGGGGAGCAGTCTGAAATGGAATTAGTAAGCAAGATTGGATGTCAGAAGACCAAGTTGGAAGAGAAAAATAAATGAGTTTGTAGAGGTTAAAGGCATAACCTTCAATGCAAGCAGTCACAAAATGAGGAAGATGAACTGAAAACCATATGGAAATACGACATCTTATCAATTAATGAGTTACAGAGGACAGGAATGGGGTTCAAAAAGGTTTGTTATAAAGTGTCAGAATAAATTGATAGGGGAATAATAATGGAGGGGAGAGAACAAATGTAGTTGAGGGGAGTAAAATAGAGATGGCAAAGAAACGTTTACGGCTATGAGGAGGTGTAGATGGTTTATGCATGCAACCTATAATGTAGCTACCTCAACACCACTAACCACGCCCAGCCATATCAGTATAACTGTGATATCCTCCCCTTGTTCCTCCCTTTGGTTCCAGTATGCCTGAAGACTAGATGCAGTCAGTACTGGGACGTGTGTGACATGTGCCTTAATTAAAGAAAGACTCAGTAAAGGTTACAGTGTGTCAGACTGGACTCCTTTACAGGAGGGAAATGAGTTTAACTGGGAAAAAAAAGGAACAACAGGAAAGCGGAAAGTGGAATTAAGATTACCACAGGCAGGTAGAAAAACAAGAACAGATCAATGGTTTAAGAAGGAATTGCAGATGCTGGAAAATCGAAGGTACACAAAAGTGCTGGAGAAACTCAGCGGGTACAGCAGCATCTATGGAGTGAAGGAAATAGGCAACGTTTCAGGCCAAAACCCTTTTTCAGATCAATAATATTGGGGGGTTTCTACTGACCTACCAATAACTGGTATAGAACTAGTGATAAGGTACATATAAAAATCAGAATTCTAAAAACCCATTCAAGAGAATTTTAAGGGAACCTCAATCATGAGCACAGTATTTTCATCACCACTATTCAGCATTCTCAGCAAATTCGGCACAGTTATTGAAAATAATAAACAGAAACCAAAGAGCTGAAAATTGAATTGCGCCATGCATTTCATTCAGGATCACACAATCGAAAATATCTCATTTTCTAAGTGCAAAGCAAATCAACTATTTCCAGGTTGTTTTGCTTCATTTGGAAAATTCAATTTCCTATCGTATGCCAGCCTTGCAAATCTAATGTTATTTCAAAAATCAGAAACGCACGAGGCAAGTCATTCCCTCTACAATTCCTTCAAATCATTGCAGCCAAATTTGTCCTGTATGCTGGGTCATTGTTGGACACTCCCAAGACAAAGGCAGTTAGGCGGCACCATGGCGCAGCGATAGAGTTGCTGCCTTACAGCGCTTGCAGCCCCGGCGACACAGGTTCAATCCTGACTACGGGTGCTGTCTGTGCCAAGTTTGTACTATTATCTAAATGGTGGCCGACTAGGAAAAGGGGAGATGCAGCGAAACCTGGGTGTCATGGTACACCAGTCATTGAAAGTAGGCATGCAGGTGCAGCAGGCAGTGAAGAAAGCAAATGGTATGTTAGCTTTCATAGCAAAAGGATTTGAGTATAGGAGCAGGGAGGTTCTACTGCAGTTGTACAGGGTCTTGGTGAGACCACACCTGGAGTATTGCGTACAGTTTTGGTCTCCAAATCTGAGGAAGGACATTATTGCCATAGAGGGAGTGCAGAGAAGGTTCACCAGACTGATTCCTGGGATTTCAGGACTGTCTTATGAAGAAAGACTGGATAGACTTGGTTTATACTCTCTAGTATTTAGGAGATTGAGAGGGGATCTTATAGAAACTTATAAAATTCTTAAGGGGTTGGACAGGCTAGATGCAGGAAGATTGTTCCCAATGTTGGGGAAGTCCAGGACAAGGGGTCACAGCTTAAGGATAAGGGGGAAATCCTTTAAAACCGAGATGAGAAGAACTTTTTTCACACAGAGAGTGGTGAATCTCTGGAACTCTCTGCCACAGAGGGTAGTCGAGGCCAGTTCATTGGCTATATTTAAGAGGGAGTTAGATGTGGCCCTTGTGGCTAAGGGGATCAGAGGGTATGGAGAGAAGGCAGGTACGGGATACTGAGTTGGATGATCAGCCATGATCATATTGAATGGCGGTGCAGGCTCGAAGGGCCGAATGGCCTACTCCTGCACCTAATTTCTATGTTTCTATGTACGTTCTCCCCATGACCGCAAATTCAGTTTCCACCCACAATCCAAAGATGTACAGGTTTGTTGGTTAATTGGCTTGGTGTAGTCTAAATTGTCCCTAGTGTGTGTAGGATAATGTTAATGTGTTCAAGTTCAAGTTTGCGTTTATTGAAACTTAACCAGCTATGGTACAATGAAAATTAAGTTATCATACAGCCATACTAAGTGAAAAGAACATAATACGCACATAAAATAAATTTAACATAAACATCCACCACAGGCAATAAAGTTCAGTCATCTTCCTCCTTTGTTCACCCGTGGTCAGGGCTGAACCCTCCGCACTTTCCACTGCCGACGGTCCGATGTCCAAGCCCTCTCGTCGGGATGATCGAAACTCCGGTGTCGGGACGGATTGGAACATTCCGCGGCATGGAGCTCCCGAGTCGGCCATTGAATACTTATGTAAATGTGATATTTCAGTTATTTTGTTTTTAATTACTTTAATTACATTTCTAAACATCTGTTGTTGCTTCTTCATTCTTGGGTATTGTGTGCAGATTGATGATAAAACATTTTTTTTAATCCATTTTAAAATAAAGCTGTAACGTAACAAAATGCGGAAAAAGTGAAGGGGCCTGAATACTTTCTGAATGCACTGTATGGGTACATCCATATCCTCCAGCTATGCTGTCTGACTCACTGAGTTAATCCAGCACTTTGTGTCCTTCTTTGTGTACCAGCATCTACAGTTCCTTGTTTCTAATCTTACTTCCAGATGCCTAATTTATCTGGCGTGCAAGCAGAGGTGAAATAATTAGCCTTGATCCTTCCGTCCTGTACAGTAGTTATCTCACTCCCAATGCCCCCAGAATACTGAACTCTGTTGCACACAAACATCATGCTTCCACAACCCCTGGCTCTCAATCACAGTCCTTAGGTCAGTACCCAACCTCACAACCATGGTAAAACTTTCAATTGGAAAATTGGCAATTTTATGCTACGTTGAGATATAGATCGGAAAAAAAGATACTTGAAGGTAAATCAATATTCGAGCAATGGGAGGTATTCATGGAGGAGATTACAAAAGATTCATGGAGAGATTACGAGTGACTAGAACACAAATGGTCACACATAAAGTGACTGACTATCAAATCTGTTAGACATGGCATAGCATATCACTATAGCAAGCCTCCACTCTCATCAACTTCATCTACACTTTACGCTGCCTCGGGAAAGAAGTCAACACCATCAAGGGCCACTCACACCATCTACTTCATTCATCATTCCAGAAGAGGGCATTCGGGCAGCAGATACAAACAGTATGTACCATCAGATTCCAAGACAGCATCTTCTCTGTTATCAGAAGTTCCAAGCAAGGTTGTGGTGCTGGTGCTGGCCTGCTCAATCGATCGACATTCAGACAATCGAAAAGTCCTCTCATGAATTCCTGTTTCCCCAATTTACCTCTGAGTTGTCCTTACACTCTTTTAACTGCACTTTTGTTGTAACTGCAATGCAATATTCTGCACTCTGTTTCCTTTCTCTTGTTTTTTCACTACCTGGTGTACTCATGCATGTTTTTGAATGCAATCATGCAGTGATGTTTTTAAACTGGATAGCATGCAAAGCAAAGTTTTTCTCTGTACCTTGGTACAATTGACAATAATAAACCAACACCAATATAAAGATTAGTGATGTTAACAGGAATAGCGTACAGGAAAGTGTTATAAAAAAAAAGAATGCAACTCCTATCAGGTGTACGGATCATTCCTAATTACGTCATATAATTGTTCTGAGGAATTGTATCGAATATCATTTGCTGATGGATAGATAAATCACAGACATTAAATATGGATTTATTCAGGATTAGTCACGTCTGACTAATGAATCCTTTATTTTTGCAAACAAGGCAAAGGAATACAAACAATGTAGAATATTGAGAGTGTGGAGAACAATTGGATGACACGGGTCCAAAGGTTGGGAAGCAACTAGACAATTAAAGCAGCTTATTAGGACATTTTCTTTGGATAGCAGGACAAAAGAACAGAAGAAAATAGGGGCAAATTTTGCTCTTTGAACCTGCTCTGCCATTCAATAGGATCATGGCAGATCTATACTGACCTCAACTCCTCTTCTGTGCCAGTTCCACATAACCCTCGATTCCTCCAGCATTCAAATACTTATCTAATGATCTGGCTTCCAAAACCTGCCGGGGCAGAGCATTCCAGAGATTCACAACATCCCAAGAGGAGGAATTTACATGCACCGCAGTTTTAAGTGGCCGGCCCCTGATTTAGTAGCTATGATCCCTCATTTGTGTCGCTCCTACTGATGGTAATATCTCAGTCACCTTACCATGCCCCACAAAAATGTTATATGTTTGAATAAAATCACCTTTCATTCCTCTCAGCTCCAAAAAATATACAAATCCAAACTCTCTAGCCTTTCTTGATAGGGTTCCCATCCCAGTAATTATCTTGGCAAATTTACTTTGGACTGCTTCCAATGCAACTTCGGTTAGTGGGCCAAAACTATATACTGCATTCTAGGTGTGACCTCACAAACACCCTTTAGAAATGTAACAAATCTCCATATTCTTTATCTCCAACCCCTTTGCAATAAAGGCCAACTTGCCATTTCCCTTCTTAGCTACTTGTTGGACCTTCATGAGATTCAGGCACAGAGATCCCTCTGAAATTCATTCATTTTTCATTCACTGAAAATCACACACCACCAGATTCGGGGACACTTTCTTCCCAGCTGTTATCAGGCAACTGAATCATCCCATCCTACCACAACCAGAGAGCAGTACTGAACTCATGAAGGTCCAACAAGTAGCAGTACTGAACTACTCTCTACCTCTTCAATGACCCTCAGACTACACTTGATCGGACTTTGCTGGCTTTACCTTGCACTAAACGTTATTCCCTTATCGTGTATACATACACAGTAAATGGATCGATTGTAATCATGTATTGTCTTTCTGCTGACTGGTTAGCATGCAACAAAAAGCTTTTCACTATACCTCGGTACATATGACAATAAACTAAACTGAAACTGAAATCTGCAGCCTCTCCGCAGTTCGATATTAATCCACCTTTTGATTCAAGCTAGAAATAAGTTGAACACTAATTGGACCACTTGGTACATGTCTAGTCATTACTTTGCAGGAAGAATGAGACTGCATTAAAGAAGGGTGCAGAGTAAGCTATGTGGAAGGACAGAATTATTTTTAAGAGGATTGACTAGATGGGCGACAATGGGGTTTTTTAGAAAGTGGAACTGATGGGAAGTTTTGTATGTGAGGGGTCCGGGGGGAAATAGTATCAGCAATTACCCAGGAGGAATGTAATTAAAAACAATTTGTTGCAGAATTGAAAGGGAGGTAACAAAATATTATTCCATTCAGCGACTGATCGAGATTTGAACCTTTGCCACCTGAAAGAATGGTTGAAGCAGAAATCATCATCACATTTAATAAGTATTTGAACTTCAACTAAAAATGACAGAACGTGCAAGGCCTGTGACAAAGAGCAAGAGCATAAGATAATGCTGGATAGCTTTTCTTGGGTTAGCAAACACTGTACATAATGATCTCCTTCAAAGGTTTACATTTCTGTGATTAACTGTGTTCTTGAGGAACAATGGGATTTCACTCATAAAATGTTTTTTTTCCCCAAAAGGCAGAGAAAAGTTATTTTACATCAATTATCATTGATCGCACAATTAAAAATTCAGTCATTGCCGATTCCACAAACCTTTTCCATGTATCTTTTTTATTAAGTTTGGGGAGTACATTGTCTACATTTGGGTCATTATAGCAACTTCTTAAAGCTTCAATCGGTGACGGTTGTGTCTGAAGGAGGTACAGGGCATCTCTGAAGCCAAACTCAGGATTTCAGCATTCAACTGAGTGCATGCTTCACCCATGATAACCGTGAGTGTTGCAGCCTTTCCGTCATCAGTGCACCAAAATCAGGGTCGATAATTCATTGCACTATATAATAGAATCAAGAATTGGACTTCTGTCTTTGCATGAGGATCCAGAAATAAGCGCATTTGCAGCAGCTACACAATTCTGAGCTGCTGAGCATTATTTCCAGTACCTGAGCAATTATAATTAGTGTGAATATTTTAATCAAATTCCAGCAGCATTGCAGTATTGTGAAGCAATCCTTTCAGAAGATATACAAAAGCAGCCAACAACAGCAGCACAACATGGCCCCACTATAAGCACTGAATGCTTATAGGGACACTAATGAGGGCACATGCCTGAACCCTTTTCTGAATGTTTACAATAGCATGCTGGATCAATGTGACATTTTTATCGGAGATCAACATCTATTTAGAATCCACCACAATAGGTCCAATACCTCTTCCTGCTAAATTGTTTAAAATCAAATGTCTGACTAAATTTTAAAAGTTAAAAATACAAATCGGCCTGTTGGTTTATAGTACAAATATTCGTACTTAAAATAAATTAAGTAGGGCTATCTTTTAAACGAGTCATGTACCCAAGTGATAAAGCTGCTGTGATTTAAAAATACAGACACTGCTTTGACTTTAATTAAGAAGTAGGGATGCACAATCTAAATCGGGTGTTGGGCGGAGGTGGGGGGACAGTCAGAGGTATTAGTAGTCACAGTGAAGGTGACCGGTAAATTGAGCTGCGAGATCCATTTTGAAGTCGAATTAATAGCAATCGACATAAACACATCCTACTGGAGCACGGGGCTGGATGCTACCAGATAGGAAAAGTGACTTTAGTATGCCAAGCATGTCTATTCTTCCAATTCAACACCATCTCCCAAATGGTGGGAGAGCAGTATGAGGAGTTGGCTTTGAGTTCCATTTATTAAGCCAACTAACAACAGTGCAGGAGCAAAACAAAAACGAGGGTGTAACTGGAGGCATGCATTTCTTTTTGACTGAGCAACACGTTGACATTCAGTGTGGTGCTGAGAACAGAGCTTCTTGAACATTAAAGAGAAGGTACTGCAGTCTGAAACAGATACAAATCAGACTTACCGTTGCAACATTTTAACTCCGCACCATTTAGATTTTATTGAGACATCAGCTGATAATCAAAGAAAATAATGTCTCTAAAAAACAATCATAGATGAAGTCGTACTGAAAATTTAGTGACGGCCTTTGTTTGGAATCTCATTTAGAATTTGTATTCGTCGAAAAGAAACTGTCTAGTTTAAATGCAATTATTCCAATAAATAACTTTAAAATACACATTGCATCCATAAAAAGGAGTCAGAGACAATAACTGAACAGTGGTAATAAAACTGTGTTGAGAATGCAATCTAGTTTACTGCAAATATTTATTCAATAGAAGTCCATTTTCTTGTACCTTAATAACCATTCAACACAGAATAATTTGTAGAGTTGCCACCTTACCTATTATATTGCTGACACCATCCTAGCAAGGTTGAACTAATGGCTTGTTATTCTCCTCTCTTTCTTTGTCATAACCTGGGAGCATCTTAAAACCGCTGTATAGGCTGCTCTGAGTGTTAGTGTGGGCCAAATAGAGTTGGATTTGATCCATGCCCTCCATTCAGTGCTTGCGTTCACTGCCCACTTGCGCTTTCCTAAGCTGGATCCCAAGAGCCATACACAGTGGGTGGCATCTAGCAAGAGATGGTGAAGCCTTGACAATAAGTAGGCCTCAGGTCACCACCCCCCCCAACAAACCTCTCCCTCCCCCAGATACACCAACATCCTGCATCAAAGACTCACAACAACTTTTACACATCTGGTATTCAATTGGCTAAATGCTCTTGATCAATTAAAACTAATTATAAACATTATCAATAAAAATAATTAAACCCATTAAGGTACCTGATAAATTAACAAGTTGCCTCCTTAACCCTGGTCAGATATCCTTTTGAATTAATGATGTCTTTGAAGCAATTCCAGGTCTGTGGAGTCCAGCAACAATGTGGGAAGCAGGCTCCTGTCACTCAGCACACAGAAGCCCAGCAGGGACCGATTTCCGACGTACTTAGGATATAGAGTTCCAACTTAGTTAAACACAAGCAGTTCCCATCAGCACAATTTATCCCAATATGCAGCTGCTCGCAGAATAACAAATTGCTTGGAAAATGTTTTTCAACAATTGTTAACTCACTGTGTAGGGAGAAATGTGTAAACATAGAAAAATAGAAAATAGGTGCAGGAGTAGGCCATTCGGCCCTTCGAGCCTGCACCGCCATTCAATATGATCATGGCTGTTCATCCAACTCAGTATCCTGTACCTGCCTTCTCTCCATACCCCCTGATCCCTTTAGCCACAAGGGCCACATCTAACCCTCTTAAATATAGCCAATGAACTGGACTCAACTACCCAGGTCTCGTTGCATCTCCCCTTTTCCTAATCGGCCACCATTCAGATAATAGTCTACTTTCCTGTTTTTGCCACCAAAGTGGATAACCTCACATTTATCCACATTATACTGCATCTGCCATGCATTTGCCCACTCACCCAGCCTATCCAAGTCACCTTGCAGCCTCCGAGCATCCTCCTCACAGCTAACACTGCCCCCCAGCTTCATGTCATCCGTAAACTTGGAGATCTTGCATTCAATTCCCTCGTCCAAATCATTAATATATATCGTAAATAGCTGGGGTCCCAGCACTGAGCCTTGCGGTACCCCACTAGTCACTGCCTGCCATTGTGAAAAGGACCCGCTTACTCCTACTCTTTGCTTCCTGTCTGCCAGCCAGTTCTCTATCCACATCAATACTGAACCCCCAATACCGTGTGCTTTAAGTTTGTATACTAATCTCTTATGTGGGACCTTGTCGAAAGCCTTCTGAAAGTCCAGATATAACACATCCACTGGTTCTCCCTTATCCACTCTACTAGTTACATCCTCGAAAAATTCTATAAGATTCGTCAGACATGATTTACCTTTCATAAATCCATGCTGACTTTGTCCAATGATTTCACCACTTTCCAAATGTGCTGCTATCCCATCTTTAATAACTGATTCTAGCAGTTTCCCCACTACCGACGTTAGACTAACTGGTCTGTAATTCCCCGTTTTCTCTCTCCCTCCCCTTTTAAAAAGTGGGGTTACATTAGCTACCCTCCAATCCTCAGGAACTACTCCAGAATCTAAAGAATTTTGAAAAATTATCACTAATGCATCCACTATTTGTGGGGCTACTTCCTTAAGTACTCTGGTATGCAGCCTATCTGGCCCTGGGGATTTATCGGCCTTTAATCCATTCAAATTACCTAACACCACTCCTCTGCTGGACTCTGCTGTAGGAAGGAATTGCAGATGCTGGTTTAAACCAAAGATAGACCGGAAGGTTGGAGTAACTCAGCGGGACAGGCAGCATCCCTGGAGAGAAGAAATGGGTGACATTTTGGGTCGAGACCCTTCTTCAGACTAACCAGTCTTGATCCGAAACGACACCCATTCCTTCTCTCCAGAGATGGTGCTTGTCCCGCTGAGTTACTCCAGCGTTTTATGTATGGAGGAACTGCAGATGCTTAACTCCCGGTGGCCAAACACTTTAACTCCCATTCCCACTGAACTGTCGGCCCTGGCGTAAATTGGAACAGCAGTTCATATTTTGCTTGGCCAATATATAACCCAGCGGTATAAATATTGATTTCTCTAACTTTAAGTAATCCTTGCCACTCCTCTCATTCTGTACGTCCCTCACCCTGGTCATTGTACTAGTTTCACTGTTGAGTTTCACTGTCTGTATAACTCATTATCACCTCCCCCACAGCCAACAATGGACTATTGTGACCTCCACCATTCCTTGATAAATCGGAGCTTTTAACATATTTTTCATTGATTAGTCCAATGTACATTTACACCTACATCTCTCGTTTCCCTTACTCCTGACTCTCAGTCTGAAGAAGGGTCTCCATCCAAAACGTCACCTATTCCTTTTCAGATGCTGCCTGACCCATTGAGTTACTCCAGCTTCTCGTGTCGGTCTCATGTTAACTCATTGATCATGTCATTATTCAGATGTTTCTAAATGGCTCCTTAACTAAGTAATCCACATTATTGATTATTATTGGTTTTAAGGATGCTTATTAATGTGTTACCTTAAACCTACATTCTTGGTGCATCTGAGAGTTCCGAAGAAAGGTTTAAGATCGTTCTGTCATAAATGTGACAGAATTTTAAATGGAGCTTGTTTTAAAAGAAATTTAAGAGATTTGAAATTTGAATGTACAATACAATAGATACCCGATTTTATACAAAAAAAAGGTCCTTGAGAAGGAGTTAAGGATTTACAAAGGAACATATGAGCTTGCTTCACTCTTCTGAATATTGATTGATCAAATTGATTGATTGAAAGATACAGCATGCAAATAGGCCATCAGCCCACCGAGTCCACACCGACTAGATTACCCGTTCACGCTAATTCTTAGTTATCCCACTTTGTCATCCACTTCCTGCATATTAGGAGTAATTTACATAGGACAATTAACCTACAAAACCACACGTATTAGCGATGTGGGAGGAAACCAGCGGAACCCCGCGCAGTCATAGGGAGAACATGCAAACTCCACGTAGACAGCGCTCAATGCCAGATCTCATGGCTGATCTTTTACCTCCATATCACTTTCCTGCATCAGCCCAATATCTTTTGATTAAATTAAGCATCAAAAAAATCAACAAATCTCTGCCTAGATTATACTAAATGACTAAGGCCCAGTAGCCCTCATGCATGTTCTCAACTCTGTCTTGAATGAACAACCCCTATTTTAAAGCTGGCTGCAGCCCCTTGGATATCACAGCCAAGGGAAACATCATGACCACATGTACCATGTCAAGATATGTACAGAATTTCAATGTTTCAATGAAATCGTCTTAGTTTCCCCTCATACAACAAACATGTCGTCCCAGGAATGAATCTCGTGATCCTTCAACACACTCCACCAGTTACAAGTACGTGCATCGTTAGGTAGGCAGAAAATACCCATCGACAATCTTTCAGACACTGCCTCACCAGGGTGCTTTCTAATTGGAGAAAGACCTCTCCACAATGTTAATTAAATCCTCTTTTAATGAAATCCCACATTTCTTAACATGTAGGTAGACACAAACTGCTCAGCGGGACAGGCAGCTTCTCTGGAGAGAAGGAAAGAGTGACGTTTCAGGTCAGTCGGAAAAAGGGTCTCGACCCGAAACGTCACCCATTCTTTCTCTCATAGAAACATAGAAACTAGGTGCAGGAGAAGGCCATTCAGCCCTTCGAGCCAGCACCGCCATTTTTTGTGATCATGGCTGATCGTCTCCTATAAATAACCCGTGCCTGCCTTCTCCCCATATCCCTTGACTCCACTAGCCCCTAGAGCTCTATCTAACTCTCACTTAAATCCATCCAGTGACTTGGCTTCCACTGCCCTCTGTGGCAGGGAATTCCATTAATTTCAAAACTCTCTGGGTGAAAACGTTTTTTCTCACCTCAGTCTTAAATGACCTCTCCTTTATTCTAAGACTGTGGTCCCTGGTTCTGGACTCGCCCAACATTGGGAACATTTTTCCTGCATCTAGCTTGTCCAGTCCTTTTATAATTGTATATGTTTCTATAAGATACCCCCTCATCCTTCTGAACTCCAGTGAATACAAGCCTAGTCTTTTCAATCTTTCCTCATATGACAGTCCCGCCATCCCAGGGATCAATCTCGTGAACCTACGCTGCACTGCCTCAATCACAAGGATGTCCTTCCTCAAATTAGGAGACCAAAACTGTACACAATACTCCAGATGTGGTCTCACCAGGGCCCTATACAACTGCAGAAGAACCTCTTTACTCCTATACTGAAATCCTCTTGTTATGAAGGTCAGCATTCCATTAGCTTTCTTCACTGCCTGCTGTACCTGTAAGCCATCTTTCAGTGACCGGTGTACAAGGATGCCCAAGTCTCGCTGCACCTCCCCCTTACCTAACCTAACCCCATTGAGATAATAATCTGCCCCCTTGTTTTTGCCGCCAAAGTAGATAACCTCACTTTTTTTAATATTATAACTGCATCTGCCATGCATCTGCCCACTCACTGTCCAGGTCACCCTGCAACCTCCTAACATCCACTTCACAATTCACACTGCCACCCAGCTTTGTGTCATCCGCAAACTTGCTAATGTTGCTCCTAATTCACTCTTCCAAATCATTAATATATATGGTAAACAGTTGCGGCCCCAACACCGAGCCTTGCGGCACTCCACTCGCCACTGCCTGCCATTTTGAAAAGGACCCGTTCACTCCTACTCTTTGCTTCCGGTCTGTCAACCAATTTTCTATCCATGTCAACACCCTACCCCCAATACCATGTGCTCTAATTTTAGTCACCAGTCTCCCGTGCGGGACATTATCAAAGGCTTTCTGAAAGTCTAGATACACTACCTCCACTGGCACCCCTTCATCCATTTTACTTGTCACATCATCAAAATTTTCCAGAAGATTAGTCAAGAATGATTTCCCTCCAGAGATGCTGCCTGTTCTGCTGAGTTACTCCAGCAGTTTGTGTCTACCTTTGATTGAAACAAGCATCTGCAGTTCTTTCCTACATATTTCTTAACATGTAATTGCTCACAATACCTACATATTAATTTCAGTGATTCTTGGACAAGAAAATCAAGGTCCGTAGCATCTTTCAATCTCTGACTATTTAAAGAATACTGTGTATTCTATTAATTCTACCAAATTGCAAAGACCTCATGTTTTTCCACATTATATTCCATCTGCAATGTTCTTACCTCCCTTCAACTTCTCACTCTGCATTCTCTGCCGAGTCCACACTGCCTCCAAGCTTTGTATCGTCAGTAAACTTGGATACGTTACGCTTGATCCCTTCAGGCATTTCACTGGTACGATAGGTGAATAGTTGGAGTAACAGCAACTATCTCTCAGTAACTACAGCCTGCCAACTGAAAACCAATCCTGCACTGCTAATTTATGTTCTGTATGTTAACAATCGACAGTTACACAGGACCTACAATAGTACAGAACAACGACAGGTCCTTCGGCCCACAATGTCTGTGCTGAACTTGATGTCAAGGCCAACTCTGGCTGTAAGCTATCCAAGTGGAATAAGAGCTGCCGTTCCTCCTGTTTGTGTAAGGCCACACTCTGGTAATTGAGACGGACCAGGAAAAAAAGGTTAGGATGGGAACGGGAAGACGAGTTAAAATGATTCGCAACTGGGAGATCCCATCGGCCTTGATGGACCGAGTGAAGTGTTCAGCCAAGCAGTCATCGAGTCCTGCCAATGTACAGGAGGCTGCATCAGGAGTGGGTGAGGTTACAGATGGAGTGGGTGAGGTTACCGAAGGTGCACGTGAACCTCTGTCTCACCTGAAACGATTGCTGGGATCCCTGGAGGAAGAGGAGGAGATATAGGGATAGGTGTTACCTCCCATAGATGCAGGAGAAAGTACCTGGGGAGGGGATGGTTTGGGTGGGAAGGGACGAGTGAATTAAGGAGTTATAGAGGGAGCGGTCTCTGTGGCAGGCGGAAAAGCATGGGGATGGCTGGATGTGACTGATGGTAGCATCACATTGGTGGTGATGGAAATGTCAGAGGATGATATGTTGCATACGGAGGCTGTTGGGGTGAAAGGTGAGGACCAGGATAACTCTATCCTTGTTCTGTCTGGGGGGGGGGGGGGTGGGGGAGGGGGGAGTGACGGGGGGAGCGACAGCAGAGCTATGAGACACAGAGGAGAAGTGGCCATGGGAACCATCTATGACAGCAGGGGGAGAAACCACATTTACTAAGGAAAATAAATGGCTCGGATGTCCTTGGATGGAAAGCCTCATGATGGGAGCAGATGTGGCAGAAGCAGAGAAATTGAGAATCTGTGCAAGAGAGGGTGTAGTCCAGACTATGGGAGTCTGTAGGTTTATAGTAGATGTTTGTTGATAGTCTGCTCCCTGTAACGGAGACAGAAGTTAGTGATGAAATTAATAAAATTAATGCGTTCTGCACGGATGCAGAAGGCAGCCCCGATACAGACAAAGTAGTGGAGAAAGTGTTGCAGGATAGACCCAGTGTATGTTTGAAACAGGGACTGTTTGATGTAGCTGACAAAAAGGGAGGCATAGCTGGGGCCCATGTGAGTGCCCACGGCTGCACCTTTAACTTGGAGAAAGTGAGAAGCATCAAAAGGGAAGTTGAGGGTGAGGACAAGTACTGTCAGGTGGAGGAGTGAGTTAGTAGAGGGAAACTCTGACTCTCTATTGAGATTGAGTCTCTGTTCGAGGAAGAACCAGAGGATGTTGAGACGTTGCTGGTGGGGGATGGAGATGTAACGGGACTGGACGTCGATGGTAAAGATGAGGCAATGGGGACCTAGAAATTGAAAGTTATTGAAGAATTGAAGGGTGTGTGAGAGGTCCCAGATATAGGCTGGAAGGGTCTGGACGAGAGGGGATAGATGGAATCAAGGTATTTAGGGATGAGTTCTGTGGGGCAGGAACAGGCAGAAACGCTGGGTCTGCCATGGCAATCCTGTTTGTGGAGATTTGGGAAGGAGATAGAAGCAGGCAGTGTGGGGCTGGGACTACCAAAGGTGATGAGATCGATGTTCGAAAAATGTTTTGATTTGTATCACTGCTTACTTTTTGGTGTGTATAAAAACAGTGCTGCTAAATGCTTCCTAAAACAAAGCAGTGCTTCTTCAAGAGTGTAAGGTAATTCTCAGGGCAAATACTTTACATGTTAAAGTATCTCAAAACAAGCAGCAATGCCAGGAACAAACAAATTCCCAAAGGATCAGTTTGGCCTATGTGATTGGAGTGTATCCATTTGCCCTTTTCACATAGCGCATTGATTAGTTACAGGTCTGGATGGAGGAGAAAAAAGGATAAAATTGTACGAGAGACAGCAAACTAGAAAATGTTATCAATTTAAATTAGTCAGCAATCTCCAAAGAAAATCTCTCAAACATGTCACTGTTTGATTTCTATTTTCAGTTCCACACCAACTGTGGAAAATGCTTCATAATTCAGCAAAGTCTCAAAATCAGTCAGCATGAGTTAAAGTTTAAAGGGACCTGGCTGTCTTTGTACATACACCAAGTGGCTATTGGTTTACTTTCTATCCTAGACTAATGACTATGCTTGGCCAAACAAACTAATGAATTATTTAATAAATCAATTTTAATTATTCTGGATTCTATTGGACAACTGGAATGTGATTTTCTTCCCTGATTAACTGCATTAATGTTTGAACAAACTCCAGCCAGTATCTTCAAAATCAACAGATTTGAACATGTCTGTGTGTTAATGTACCCGTATCACAGCAGAGTCAACCTTGTATTTAGTGGAGGCATCTACATCACTATAATTCAGCCCACATAGTATCGAACTTCACTAATGCCAATTACCAGCGTATTTGTGTGTAGCCTTCAATGCCTAGCCAATTCAGAGCATATGTCATGCATTGGTACGACAGATGGCACAATGGGCTAAGTGTTCGGCTGGCAACCGGAAGGTAGCCGGTTCGAATCCCGCTTGGAGTGCATACTGTCGTTGTGTCCTTGGGCAAGACACTTCACCCACCTTTGCCTGTGTGTGAATGTGTGTGAGTGATTGGTGGTGGTCGGAGGGGCCGTAGGCGCAGATTGGCAGCCACGCTTCCGTCAGTCTGCCCAGGGCAGCTGTGGCTACAGAAGTAGCTTACCACCACCGAGTGTGACTGAGGAGTGAATGAATAATGCGATGTAAAGCGCCTTGAGTATTAGAAAGGCGCTATATAAATCCCATCCATTATTATTATTATTATTGGAGAGTCTATATACCTTTATGTTGTGTGAGTCCCTGCCTCCACCACACTTTCTGGTTATGTATTCCATATTCCAACCATCCTCTGGGTGAAGTTTTTTTCCTCCCTGAGATCCTCTCATAATAACTTGCCCCGATGCTAATGCCCTCTTGGTTTAGATACCTATCCTGTCTGGAAAAGTTTTTGACTATCTCTCCTATGCTCCTTATGACTTTTTGACTACCTCTATCAGGTTCTTCCAAAGTGTTCTCCACTCTAAGGAAAACAAGCCCAAACTATCTAATCTTTCCTCCTAATTTTAATGCTCCATACCAGGCCACATGCTGTTGAATCTCTCCTACCCCCTCTCCAGGGTAATTTCCTCTATTGCGATGACCAGAATAGTATGCAGCACTCCAGCTGTTGCTTAACCAATGTCTTACGAAGCTGTAGCACAACCTTGCTGCTGTGATATTGAAGGTGACAAACCCCTATTCATCTTCCCCACTGGTCGGCGTTCCACCAGCCCGGCGTGAGGGCCTGGACATCGGGCCGCCCGGGGCGGCGACTGCGGGTGCTAGGAAGGCCTCGACCACGAGTGAACATCTGGGAAGAACGGAGGTGAGGCTGGCTGGACTATGGTGCCTTCCTCACCTTGGTGCCACTGTGTTATGTTGTGTCGTGGACTTTCAGTGTTTGTGCTTTTTTTTTAATTCTATTTTATTTTTAATATGTTTTATTATTTATTATTATTTATTATTTTTATTTTTATGATACTGCCTGTAAGGGAAATTCATTTTGTTGTCTCTAACTGAGACAATGACAATAAATTTGAATACAATACAATACAATACAATTTACCCGTGTTGCCATCATTGAAAATCCTTAGACCTGTACACAGAAGTTTCTCTATAACCCCCAGAACCCTGCCATTCACTGCTTATGTCCCACCATTACTAATCCTCCAAAAATGCATCACTTTGCACTATTCACAATGAAATTCCATCGCCCATCGCTATGCCCAGTTGATCAATATCATTATTGCTTCAATAGACAATAGACAATAGGTGCAGGAGTAGGCCATTTGACCCTTCGAGCCAGCACCGCCATTCAATGTGATCATGGCTGATCATCCCCAATCAGTACCCCGTTCCTGCCTTCTCCCCATATCGCCTGACTCCACTATTTTTAAGAGCCCTATCTAGCTCTCTTGAAAGCATCCAGAGAACCTGCATCCACCGCCCTCTGAGGCAGAGAATTCCACAGGCTCACCACTCTCTGTGAGAAAAAGTGTTTCCTCGTCTCCGTTCTAAATGGCTTACTCCTTATTCTTAAACTGTGGCAGGTACACAAAAATGCTGGAGAAACTCAACGGGTGCAGCAGCATCTATGGAGCGAAGGAAATAGGTAACGTTTCAGGCCGAAACCCTTCCTCAGACTGATAGGGGGTGGCGGGGAGAAGGAAGGAAAAAGGGAGGAGGAGGAGCCCGAGGGCTGGGGGATGGGAGGAGACAGCTCGAGGGCTAAGGAAGGGGAGGAGACAGCAAGGGCTAACAAAATTGGGAGAATTCAATGTTCATGCCCTCCGGATGCAGGCTCCCAAAGCGGAATATGAGGTGCTGTTCCTCCAATTTCCAGTGTTGCTCACTCTGGCAATGGAGGAGACCCAGGACAGAGAGCAACACCGGAAATTGGAGGAACAGCACCTCATATTCCGCTTGGGGAGCCTGCATCCGGAGGGCATGAACATTGAATTCTCCCAATTTTGTTAGCCCTTGCTGTCTCCTCCCCTTCCTTAGCCCTCGAGCTGTCTATTCCCATCCCCCAGCCCTCGGGCTCCTCCTCCTCCCTTTTTCCTTCCTTCTCCCCGCCACCCCCTATCAGTCTGAGGAAGGGTTTCGGCCGGAAACGTTACCTATTTCCTTCGCTCCATAGATGCTGCTGCACCCGCTGAGTTTCTCCAGCATTTTTGCATACCTTCGATTTTCCAGCATCTGCAGTTCCTTCTTGAACTCTTAAACTGTGGCCCCTGGTTCTGGACTCCCCCAACATCGGGAACATGTTTCCTGCCTCTAGCATGTCCAAACCCTTAACAATCTTCCTACTATTTTCCTCACTACCCACGACTTCAATTTGTCCAGCATCTGCAAACCTATTAATCATATTTCCTCCTTTCATATTGACACCATTAATGTAATAATATACTGCAAAGTTCCCACCACTGATCCCTGCAATACATTCAATCTATCATACTCCAATCCTGGAAAGCTAGCAATGGTGTAGAACTTTTATTGCTGAGGCAGTTACTTGCCTATCACTGTTCCTACTTAAAAGAATGAACCTTGCAGAACAGTAACTGTCCAATTCCAATTCCAATAATTGAGCATTAAAATAGCTACATGCACCACCTCCACACCCACACCCATCTTTCACGGAATAACCAAGAGACTGATCATTGGAATACTTCCACAGCCAGCCGCTGATCAGTTGGATCGCTAACAAACCAAGTGCAATCAGTCATCACAAGCATGTCCAATCCTCAGGTTAGGTTGAAGCAGCAAGTCTTCCAGAGATAAATAACAACTTTCTAACCTTCCTGTTCAGAACACCATCCCAGCCTGCACAATTTCCACGAATGACTGGGACAGTTCATTTCAAGTGTCAACAGCTCTCAATTTCCTTCCATGGTGACACTAAACTTTGGTTCCAATTTGATCTATTGGGCAGGTGCTCTAATGCTATCCTTTAAAACAGCTGAGAATAGAATGTTCTTTTGGGTAATTGTATCAGTTCTGTCCCTGGCATAGGGTGGAAACATACTGAATGTATTGTAGATCTGAGAGAAAAAAAAAGTGTTATAAAGCATGCATGGACAATGCAACTATTTCTAGCTGCATGCAGTAAAATTGTAAATGTGTTTTTTTGGAATATAATACTATAAAAGCATCTCCCCTCATTATATACACCAATTCATGTGTTTTGTTTTGGTCAATAGCGCAAGAAATTCCAGATTTTCTGAAAACAAGACTCAATATTTACATGGTGATCTCCGAGAAGAATTGGCATGAGAATTGCTGTCTTTTTATTGATATGAACTTGGGGCACATTTTCCAAGTTTGTTGATGACACCAATTTCCGAAATGAAGCAGACAATGAGTAAGAAAATGAAAAATTCAAGAGGACATTTGTCTATCTATGGTGATTTGTTGGCAAACTGGACGATTATGCACTAGACTGAGGAAATCCAAATTCAACTAAATGGTTCATTGTTTTAAGTGGTGTAGCAAGGAATATTATTTAGCTCAAAAGTAAAATGATAGGGTTGCCCTAAGGAATTTGGATTCTTGGTCAAAACACAGTGCTGGAACTCAGTGGGTCAGGCAATATCAGTGAAGGAAATGGACAGCATGTTTCAAGTCAAGACTCTTCAGATTGTTTTTTATAACTTAGAACCACAGCATAACAATAAAGTATCATTCATTCATTCCTTTGGAGTGAAGGCAAGGCTGGCAGGAGGGGGGAACCCTGGCTGGCCAGGAAGGAAACATGTTAGTTATAGCACCAGGAATCACGTAAATTCCTTGAGGAGTGCAAGTGATGTAGAAGTACATTTAAGGAGGAAATCAGGAGGGTAAAAAAAGGAAGAATGTAGAAACGAGGAACTGCAGATGCTGATTTACCCCAAGGAAAGACAAATTGCTCGAGGAACTCAGCAGGTCAAGCAGTATCCCTGGAGAACATGGATAGGTGACGTTTCGGGTCAGGACCTTTCTTTGGTAAAAAGGAACAAGAGAAATATTTGGCAGATGAGGTAAAGGAGAATCATAAAAGAATCTACAGGTATATTATGAACAAAAATATAGGAGGAGAATTGGTCTCCTTAAAGATCAATGTGGTCATGTATGTGTGGAGACACAGGAGATGGGAGAGATCTTAAATGGATACCAGTCATCATCAGCAATTACTGTGGAGGTGGTGATGAAAGCTATGAATTTTACAGAAGAGAACAGAGCGGTCCTGACATGTAAATATTACAAAAGAGAAGATCCTTGCCGTCTTGGTGTGCATAAAAGTGAATAAATCCCCTTTAGCATGAATAAATGCATCTGAACATTGTGGGCAACATGGTACATGTTATTGACATGGATTATTGCAAGGCTTTACATAAGATCCAAACTGTAGGCCAGTCCAGAAGGCAAGATGGGATCCAAGGTGATCTAGCCAATTCAATATAAAATTAGCTTGGTGGAAGAAGTGTAATAGTGGAAGGTTGTTTTTCAGTTTAGAGGCCTGTAACCAGTGGTGTGGGGTATGGGCCAAATGGGACTAGCTCAGGTAGACATTTTGGTCAGCTTTGACGAGTTGGGCCAAAAGGCCTGATTCGATGCTGTATAACTATGTGTGACTTAAGCAGAATATTTCAAAAACACTTATGTCTCTGCTATGATGGCCATTTCCGAGGAAGATGTCAAGGTTTTGGAGACAGTACAGGAGAGACTTATCAGTGCTGTACCAGAGCTGAGAACTTCGCATATGGAGAATGGCATGTTGTTCTTCTCAGAGCAGAGATGGTTAAGATGAGATTTAATTGAAAGATTTATAGTTTTGATGAAATGAGTCAGTAACCAGATTTGAAATAACTGGTAAAGAGCCAAGCGAAAAATGATAAGATCTTTATGTCTTTTAAACTTGATGACACATCAAGAGTACTGTACACTGCCTTGAAAGACAGTGGAAAGAAACTCAATATTAACTTTTGTAAAGATCTTGGGTACATTTGAATTTCAGCAGATAATCACAGTGCATAGGGAAGATTCTGTGGATTGTCACCTTGTCGTGGTGGAGAAGCTTGTGTGTTCCTGAGAGCGATGCCGCCTGGGGTTATGCTCCTGGTAGGGCCACCCATGGTGGTAAAGTCGTGGGGGAGGTCCCTGACAAAGAGCAATCCAACCAAGACCTAAACGGTGGAACAGGCGGAGGATGATGACTGACTTTAGTGGAGCGTCACAACGGCTGGGAAGGCGGATGAAGACTGCAGCAGAGAAGGGTCCCGTCGTCTTGGACTCCATGCCAATGGATCCTGACCCAGATCTGTCAAGGACCGTGTGGTGGCTATGCACCAGTCTCCCTACATTAAACAAAGTCATGCACAGGCATCCTCCATACAGGAGGACAGGCATACTCATTTCAAGGGACCGCCGATGATAAGGAAGAGTGAAAAGAGTGAAAAGCAGGAATGTATATTTAATACGTTTTCTAAATGCTAGCAGAGACACTGAGACAAATCAATACATAAGGTTTCATGGGTCCCATTGACATAATTACACATTTTCTGGTGGAATGTAGCTGGATCAAAAGAGTCCTTTCAGATCGCTGAATCCTTGACCTGCAACCACTAGTCAGGAATACCCTGGCCATACAGATGTGATCTGGAAGACAGCTTCCAGTACCAGAGGTTATAGAACATAGAACGGAACAGCACAGGAACAGAGCCTTCGGCCCAGAATGGTCTGCCAAACATGATGCAGGTAACTGGGATTAGCTCAGGAAGGCACCTTGATTGGATTAGGCGCGTTGGGCCAAATGGAACGTTTCTGTGCTGCATAACTCTATGACATGCTACATGTTATAAATTAAACTCCTCTGCCTGCATATGATCCATATCCCTCAGTTTCCTACATATCCTTTGTGTGCCTGTCCCAAAACATCTTAAATGCCACTATCATATTTGCCTCCACCGCCATCCCTGGCCATGCGCTCACCACTTTCTGGAAAAAAAAATTCCTCTTTAAACTTTGGCTAACTGGTCTGTAATTCCCCGCTTTCTCTCTCGCTCCTTTCTTGCAAAGTGGGATAACATTAGCTATCCTCCAATCCTGATCCTGATCTATTGAACATTGGAAAATGATCACCAATGCATCCACTATTTCTAGAGCCACCTCCCTGAGGACTCTGGGATGCAGACCATCAGGCCCAGGGGATTTATCATCCTTCAGTCCCATTAGCCTACCCAATACTATTTCTCGCCTAATGAAAATTTCTTTCAGTTCCTCTACCCCCTTAGATCCTCTGTCCTCCAATACATCTGGGAGATTGTTTGTGTCCTCCTTAGTGATCCGAAGTACCTATTCAACTTGTCTGCCATTTCCTTGTTGCCCATAATAATTTCACCCATGTCTGCCTTCAAGGGACCCACATTTGACTTTGCTACTCTTTTTCCCTTAACATATCTAAAGAAGCTTTTACTGTCCTTCTTTATATTCCTGGCCAACTTCCCTTCGTACTTCATCTTTTTAGCCCGTATTGCCCGTTTTGTTTCCTTCTGTTGACCTATGAAAGTTTCCCAATCCTCTGGCTTCCGGCTACTCTTTGCTATGTTATAAATCTTTTCTTTTAGTTTTATTCTATCCCTAACTTCTCTTGTCAGCTACGGTTGCCTCCTACACCTTTAGAATCTTTCTTCCTTGTTGGAATGAAATGATCCTGCGTCTTCCGGATTATGCCCAGAAATTCCTGCCATTGCTATTCCACCGTCATTCCTGCTAGGATCCCTTTCCAGAATACCTTGGCCAGCTCCCCTCTCATGCCTTCATAGTCCCCTTTGTTCAACTGCACTGACACTTCTGATTTAACGTTCTCCTTCTCAAATTGCAGATTAAAACTAATCATATTATGATCACTACCTCCAAGCGGTTCCTTTACCTCGAGTTCTCTTATCATATCTGGTTCATTGGACCACACTAAATCCAGAATTGCCTTTTCTCTGGTCGGCTACAATACAAGCTGCTCTAAGAATCCATCTTGGAGGCATTCTACAAACTCTTTTGCTTGGGGTCCTGAACCAACCTGATTTTCCCAGTCTACCTGCATATTGAAATCCCCTATCACCATAGTGGCATAGGATTCTGCGTTGATTGGTGGCTAATAGTGATAGCGATTGTTTTGACAAATTTGATTATTTTCTCTGGAGCATCAGAGACTGATCGAAGACCTGATAAAAGTTTATGAACTTATAAGAGGCATAGATAGATGTAGACTTTCAGAACATTATTCCCAGAGTGGAAATGTCAAATATAAGAGGGCATAAGGTTATGGTTTAAATTTAAGGTTAGAGGGGGAATTTTTAAAGCAATTTGTTTTGTGTGCTTTCCATTCAAGTTAGCTAATAATACACATAAATGCAATCAATCAAAACAAGAGTACAATAGGAAAAGAAAAAGAAAAGCATCCAGAGTGCAGAAAGGTAGGACTAATGTGGATGGGGCATGTTGGCCGGTGTGGGTAAGTTAGGTCAAAGGACCTGTTTCCACACTCTATGTTATGTCTATAGTCTCAGCATTATAATACAACAGTTCCAGAGACAAAGTCCAATGTCCGCAATGAGGAGAATCGGATAGTACCCTGGCTTTAGGCCCGCACAGTGGCGCAGCGGTAGAGATGCTACCTCACAGTGCCACATTCTGGGATCAGATCGACAACAGAGTTTGTACATTCTCTCCATGACCACGTGAATTTTCTCCGGGTGCTCCGGTTTCTTCCATTCCAAAGATGTGCAGATATGATGGTCGATGTGGACTTGGTGGGCCCAAGGATCTGTTTCTACTCTGTATCTCTAAACTAAATGAAAGGAAGGATAATTAAGTAGCCTGATAGCAAAATAGAATGGATTGCCAAACATTGTTGATTGTTTGTCATGATTGGGAAAGGAACTTATGGGCATCTTGTCAGACAACATACTGTAGCCCAAAGTTTACTGGTGAAATTCGGACAAGATCAAGTTGAAAAAATGTGCTGTGTTCTTTTATAAGCCTTCCTTTATAATCTGAGAATGTCTCGAAGCACTCTACAATACTTTGTGATGTATAGTTCCAGGAAGCAGATCTAGGGCAGCTGGACTCAAAGCACAATGCTATACTGTAAATCTATTGGATAAAGCTTTGGGACTTAACCTTTGACAAACTTAGCAAACAAATCACTTTCATATGACTTTCTTCCATTTACTGGTTTCACAATGGCCTGCAAGAGCTTAAACCCAAGAGCTTATTGGTCTGTTAAAAAATAAGCAGAAAAATTAATATGGTTGGAACATGCAAAATGTTCATATGTTAATTTATTACTATAAACAATTTCTAAACTCAGCTTACTTATTTATCCCACAATGTAGGTCAGTTCCAACTATAAATAGGCTCTACATCAATTTTCAAGTCCACAGCTGCATTGGAGACCTCAAATCTGAACATCCATTTAAGAAGGAATAAAATATTGGTCATGTTTTAGCAGATATTTGAGACGGAAAATGTATTGAAAGGCTACCAAGTCCTGGATTCATTTTATACTTAATTCTTAATTAAAGCATCAAAATTTAGATTCAGTATTTGCCTTAACAACTATACTGCGACTTGTTCCTCTCTTCAATCAAAAAAATTTAAAACATTTCAGAAAAGGTTTAAAAGGGATATGTGCCGAATGCAGGCAAATATGACCAGATTAGATGGACATCTTGGTTGGCATAGGCTAAAGGGCCCTTTTTCATCCTATATCACTCCATAACTGCATTTCTGACCATTCACTAAAATAATTTGCAGAAGATTGTTTTTGCACAATTATAATATTTATGTAAATATATCAAGAACAACACTTAACAATTACACTCATTTTGTAAAATACAAGGGGCAGTATGGTGGCACAGCGGTAGAGTTGCTGTCTTACAGAGCCAGAGACCTAGGTTAGACCCTGACTGTAGTTGCTGTCTGGACAGAGTTTGTACGTTCTCCCTATGACCGCGTGGGTATTTCGTGGGTGCTGCAGTTTCCTCCCACTCTCCAAAAAAAGCCCAGGTTTGTAGATTAATATGGCATTGGTAAAAATTGTAAATTGTCCCTAGTCTGTATGTATAGTGTTGGTGTACGGAGATCACTGGTCGGCGCGGACTCTGTGGCCTGAAAGGCCTGTTTCCGCGCTGTATCTCCAAACTAAACAATAGTTATAGCTGCAGTAGTTCAGAAATACAAACACAGATATTTTATGAATTTGCCCATATTTAAGGTATCAATCATTTCCTATCTGTTAAAAATTGCACTCGTTTTTTTTTTCTCTCATTTTAAATAAATCAACACAAAAAAGGGACGTTAATAAGAAACACTCAAATAATACACAAAAGAAAAATACAAAAATATACAGAAACATAAAAGAAATATTAATACAAAAAAATGATATATATAATGCAACCATACCATCAGTCACAGACCCCACCCACCCCACCCTGGCTAATTAAGAGTGCAGAGTGCACCCACACATAACAAAATTGAACAAACCAGCCCTTAGTCTTGCAGAACCTACAAGTCCGTAAAGTATGATAAAAAAAGGTTGCCATTTGTGAAATATTTTATCAGTTCATCCCTCAATGTATATTTAATGTTCTCCAGTTCAAGAAAAAACACTCCATCTTTGTAGTTCCCTGTACGGGGGGCCCGACCTTTTCCCTGTCGGGTCTCCGTTGTTGTTGGGGCAGCCTCCAACATGGCCGTAAGACTTGCCATCGCCCGCCGGGGGCTCCAATATCAAGACCCGGAGCAGGGCCTTACATCGCCCTTAACGGCCGCGGGACTTGCCATCGCCCGCCGGGGGATTCAACATCGGGAGAAGAATGGAAAACGGGGAGAGACAATGACTTTGCCTTCCATCACAGTGAGGAGGAGATTCACTGTGATGGATGTTTGTATAAATTGTGTTGATTGTGTGTCTTGGTTTTTTTTTCTTGTTGTATGACTGCAGAAACCAAATTTCGTTTGAACTTCATTTGAGGTTCAAATGACAATAAACGGTATTGTATTGTATTGTACTATGTGCACACAGACAGATCCAAAATAATAATGCCTGACATTAACTTATGTAAACTTGGAAAAGTTGCAAATAACACCAGCAGCTGTATTAATTCAGGAGACATGCAGCACATTCAGGAGAGATTTCAAAGTTTGGGGATGAGAAAATAAAAAGTGGTTCTCAAGGGAGCTGAGGCAGCAACCAGCACTGCTTGCAGTTTTACAAATGGGATTCTCAGTTGTTATAAACAACAGCAAACAAAACCTTGGACTGACAATGGTGCAAAACATCAGTTTAGCAGCAAAACATGCTCCTGAGAAGCAGAACAAATAATACATTCCTCAAATGAAAGCAAATTTGGAAGCAAAGTGGTTGTTATCCATTTGGAAAACCTAAAAGGACAGGTAGATACCAGGGTTAGTTTCAAGTCTCAAAATAAAACACACAATCAAAATAGTATTGCACTGTTCTATATTGAAGATAAACTCGCAGTTGTTTTACTCCAACTTCAATAAACTAACGGGCAAATAACCACATAAATGGTGAAGCCAAGGGGGATAGATCAGCCTCTACCCCATTGTGGATATTGGACTTTGTCCATGATACTGATGGGCTACAAGATGCAACATATGCTGCACTGTGTATCTACCTTTTGATCTATCTATTGTACTCTAGTTTTGATTGCACGTGCATATATATCTGATCTAATTGGATAAAATGCAAAACAAAGCTCTTCACTGTACCTAGGTACACATGACAATAAGAAACCTAAAGCTTCCTGCACAATACAATCTGTTTTTTGTCAATTAGTTAGGCAGAATCTGGAACTGTGCTACAATATTTGAAATTAATTCATCGAATGTCATGGAAAGTGTTATTTTAAATGAAGTAAGCAAAACCTTTACAAATAATTATTTTTATCCCAAATAAATTTGGCACACCTTTTGGTTACATAAAATACAAACTATACATAACATTGACCTAATCTGTCAGATTATTATTATGCTCGTTTTTTTAAAATCTAGTGTAATCAGTTGAAGACATAAAACAGTAAAATAATACGTCATAATGTGGTTAAAAAGATCTCTTGATGATCAAGCTGTTTGAAGCTGTGAATAACTATGGAGCCATCTAGGAAGACCCAAAGTCTGATTGCGATTGAAGTGGATGGGAAAATCAGCAGGTCACAAATTACGAAGGTTGACCTCCATGCTCAAATTCTCATTAAGCGCACAGACAAGACTAGCAGTCACAGACTCTGCATCACCAGTACTTCATCACAAAAAACACCACAGCTTATTCCAAGCACCAGAGAGTGGCAACAAGACAAGGAACGTCCATTCTTAAAGAAATCTGTGTACGTGTTTTTTTATTATGAAAGGGGAATGAAAAAGACTATTGATATTCAATTCTTTGACCACAATGTATTGCACAATTTACTGGTAAGGCTTGGAGTTTATAGACATCACCCGCATATCAGACTCCAGCTTAATAGTCACCACCAGGAAATGTGTGTGAGACAAACAAGGGCATGAGCTGTCCCTAACCACCACAAAATGTTCATCCTGAACACCACTAACAAGCTTATGAAAGAAATAATCATTCTATTATGGTAAATAAACATTAAGGCACTTTGTTCACATTTTACCAGTTCGAAATCTGAGTCAGCCCTTTTAGCAACTTGAAACAATTAGCAATTTCAGTCAACATGATTTGCCTGATTTACCAGCTTGATGGTAAATGACTGAACACATAACAAAATAATAAAAATATGGATCATTAAAGTGACAGGCAAGCAGAAACTGAGGGCGATCATGAACTTCCCGTTTCCTGTCCCTATAATTGTCCATTTCACCCCAAATTGACCTCTCAGTCTGTGGCGTCCGGTTTAGTTACAATCAGGCAAGCTTCAGGAACAGCAGCTTGACTTCTCTCAGAATGATGCAGTCCTCTCGACTCAGTACTGAATTCTACAACTTAACTAACTTAATTTCTCAGTCTGTATCAGATATCCATATGTGATATTAGCTCAGCTTGTTATTTTTTTTGCTTCTGAAAGTAGGCAAGAAACTCGCTGTAAGAATGGGAAACAGCTGATGTTCAATAAAAGAAAGACATCAGGCATGGAACTACAAGCCAGTTAGTGTAACAGCTATTATTGGCATGAAGCTGGAGTCGATAGTCAAAGAAGGAATAACTAGAAAAGGAATATCTTTTACAATTAGTTTGAAGAAGGTCCAGAACTGAAATGACTTCTGTCCATCCCACACCCACAGATGATATGCCAATTTGGAACTTGGAGTCAGGCATCTCTGCCTCAGAGGGCGGTGGAGGCAGGTTCTCTGGATGCTTTCAAGAGAGAGCTAGATAGGGCTCTTAAAAATAGCGGAGTCAGGGGATATGGGGAGAAGGCAGGAACGGGGTACTGATTGGGGATGATCAGCCATGATCACATTGAATGGCGGTGCTGGCTCGAAGGGCCAAATGGCCTACTCCTGCACCTATTGTCTATTGTCACTCCCCTCTGCAACTGCATCCCCAACTTCTTGACCAACACACCACAATGGTCTCCATATGGATGTGGAGGATGATTCCATTAGTGGGAGAGTCTAGAACTAGTGTTCAAAGCCACAGATCTGTTTCTCCAAACTAAATGAAAGAGAGGATCATTAAGAAGCCTGATAGCAAATTAGAATGGATTGCCAAACATTGTTGATCGTTTGTCATGATTGAAGACCGATTAGGGAAGGAACTGGTGGGCATCTTGTCAGACAACATACTGTAGCCCAATGTTTCCTAGCATTCTACAATACTTTGTGATGTATAGTTATTGGAAGCAGAGCTAGGCCAGCTGGGCTCAAAGCACAATGTTATACTGTATACTGTGAATCTATTGGATAAAGCTTTGGGACTTAACCGTAACCTGCCCTCCCTCAATAGTAATAATGCTCTTCCTCAAATTAGGAGAAAATAATTGCACACAGGTGCATATAATTCCCTGTTTTCGCTCTCCCTCCTTTTTTTAAAATTGGGGTTACATTGGCTACCCTCCAGTCCACAGGAATTGATCCAGAGTCGTGAGAACATTGGAAAATGATCACCAATGCATCCAAGAATTCTAGGGGAACCTCCTTCAGCCATGTGCGGACAAGACGCCGAAGGACGAGAAGCCGAAGCCAAGAAGCTGAACGGACATCACGTCGAAAAGCCAAGATGCCTAATGGACATGACACCAAACGTACAAGATGCCGAACGTACATGACACCAAACGTACAAGATGCCGAACGTACATGACGTCTCTGGGGACGGGATTGGTCCGACACCTTGTCAGTCATCGACAAAGGTCAACGACTGGTCCAGACCCCCGCGTCCATCACATCACTAGCCAGGGTGAGACGGAAGGATGGGGGGGGGGGGGGGGGGGGGGAGCTTGAGCTTGCGTTTGTAAAATGGTGGCAGTGACTCTAAGTTGCTGTGATTGCCACAAAGGCAGTAATGTGATGGACTCGGGGGGGGGGGGGTCTGGACCAATCGCTGAACTTTGTTGATGACTGACAAGGTGTCGGACCAATCCCGTCCCCGGAGACGTACAATTCAACTATTTTAAAATGTAACAAGGTACAACAATTCTTGCAGCAAATATAGATTTTTTTTAACGTGTTTCATATCTATTTATCATTTCCACTTCATGTCCATTTGGCGTCATAAATTTTCAACTTCATGTCCGTTCAACGTCATGCCCTTTTGGCGTCATGGCTTTTCGACGTGATGTCCATTCGGCATCTTGGCATCGGCTTCTCGTCCTTCGTTGTCTCGTCCGGATACCTCCTTGAGTACTCTGGGATGCAGACCATCAGGCCCTGGGGATTTATCTGCTTTCAATCCCAACAGTTTACCTAACACCATTTCCTGACTAATGTGGACTCCCTTCCTCCCTCGGTCCTGTAGTATTTCTGGGAGATTGTCTGTGTCTTCCTCAGTGAAGACAGAACCTAAGTACCCATTAAACTGTTCCGCCATTTCCTTATTTCCCATTATAAATTCATCTGTCTCTGATTGTAAAGGGCCTGCTCCACTTGGCAATTTTTTCGGCGACTGCCGGCATCATTGACTGACGTATCAGGTCACCGAACATTTGTGGCGTGATGCGGCGGTGATGCGGTTTGTCAAGTGTCGCAACATTTTTTTTGACGCCGCTGGATTTTGAAATGTTCAAAATCATTTGGTGACACTGTTATGACGCCAGCAGTCGCCGAAAAAAATTTGGCAAGTGGGACAGGCCCTTTGTCTTCACTAATCTTTTCTTTTTTACCTATCTAAAGAAGCTTTGAGTCAGTTTTTGGATTCCCCGCAAGCTTTCTTTCATGCTCATTTTTCCTCCTCTTAATTAACCTCTGTTGAGTTCTAAATTTTCTACAGTCCTCCGGTTTGCTGCTGCCTCTGGCCAATGTATATGCCTTTTCCTTGGATATAACACTATCCTTGATTTCCCTCAGCCATGGTTGAGCTGCCTTCCCTGTTTTATTTTTTCACCAGACAGGGATGAACAATTTTTGGAGTTCATCCATGTGGTCTTTAAATCTTTCCCATTGCATCTCCACCGCCAATCCTTTAAGTGTAATTTGGCAGTCCATCCTAGCCAATTCCTCTCATACCTTCGAAGTCTCCTTTCTTTATGTTGAGGACCTCAGTCTCTGAATTCACCATGTCCCTTTCCATCCCAATGCAGAATTCCACCATATGAGTGTTTGAAAGAATGATAGGAAATATACACAATCCTAAGAGTTTGACAGGGTAGATGTTGGGATATTTTCACTGATGGGAATATCTTGAACAAGGGTTCATAACTATAAGATAGTCAAGTCAAGTCAAGTCAAGAGAGTTTATTGTCATGTGTCCCAGATAGGTCAATGAAATTCTTACTTGCTGCAGCACAAAAGAATATTGTAGGTATAAATACAGAAATATATATATATATATATATATACATATACACACATAAATAAACAAATAAAGTGCAATAGGCTGTTATAGTTCAGAAGGTACACAAAAATGCTGGAGGTGCAGCAGCATCTATGGAGAGTTCAGAGTTTGTTTGAAGTTGTGTTTAATAGTCTGATGGCTGTGGGGAAGATGCTGTTCCTGAACCTGGATGTTGCAGATGTCTGGTTCCTGTACCTTCTACCTGACTGCAGCGGAGAGATGAGTTTGTGGCCAGGATGGTGTGGGTCCTTGATGATGCTGCCAGCCCTTTTGAGGCAGCAACTGCGATAGATCCCCTCGATGGTAGGGAGATCGGAGCCGGTGATGGCCTGGGCAGTGTTTACAACTTTTTGCAGCCTTTTCCGCTCACTCATACAACCAAGGTACATCCACATTTTGTCCCACAGCGGGTGGTAAATCTTTGGAATTCTCTGCTCCCAATGGTAGCGGCAGCTGGCTCATTAGAAGTATTTAAAGTGGAGGTGGATGACTATTTCATAAGTTCTAGGCGCAGAGTTAGGCCATTTGCTCCATCAAGTCTACTCCGCCATTCAATTATGGCTGATCTATCTTTCCCATTCTCCTGCCTTCATCCCACAACACTCAAAACCCTTAGCAATCATGATTCTGTCAATCTCTGCCCTAAAAATAAACTATTTGATAGATGAATCAAGTGGTATGGAGAACTGGCACAGAAGAATCGTTGGTAGATCAGCCACGATAATGAATAGTGGGATAGGCTTGAGGGACCCAATAGCTTCTCCTGCTCCTATTTTCTGACATTCTTCTCAGCATTTTCTGTTCTTATTTCATAAACAGTTTTTCTTTAAATGTTCACAAACTTTAAATCAAAGGAAACATTTACAGAAATTCTCAGAAATAAGCAGCCATTTGAAATTGACAAATAATCTAAAAATAAAATGAAAAAGTCTATGGTGTCAATTCGAAAGTGCAATGGAAATAAAATGCAGAACACCATGAAATGACATTGGAATCCGATTTATTCAGTAACACTGGACTGTGACGCTGTTCACCACAAACATAAAGCAGCAATAATTAAGATACAAACACAGATATCAGCAATATCTGACATACCGTTGCACACAAAAAAAGTGTAACATCTGATTGATACCATCACAAGACTTTCAACACACAATCAATGTTGTTGCTATAAACATTACAAAGATGATACTGCAATTTTACCCAACCTCTGTTTAATTTTATAAACTACAGGAAAGAATCACATCCCACCGGTGAATTATACATATATCAATCCCACTGAAGGGAAGAACAGGCAAAATCAAATAGATTTTTAGGAAATCATTCTTCCGTATGTAATGTTCTCTAGCATTCTCTCCCACCTGTCTTGGTCAATTCCCCATTTTAATAAGCACGTGTCATTTGCTTGACTGCTTCACGATAAAGTCTTCAAATACTTTCATTTAGGCCTTTACCAGTGATGAAAGGCCCCCAATTGTGAATGCTGCCCAGAACTCAATTTCCAAGTAGAGAAAAAAAGAAACTCCAGATGCTGTAATCTACAGCAAAACATAAAATGTTGGATTAAATCTGTGGATCAGGGAGCATCTGTGCATGGTCAGTAGAAGGGTCCCACTTGAAATGTTACATCAATTTCCTCAATGGTTGCTGCCCGATCTGCTGAGTTGCTCCAGCACTTTATGTTTAACTTCCAAGTACATGTGTCTGATGGACGTACACCACACTAGCATCTTGCTGGATTGATGTGGTAAACAAGATATTAGAAGTTTCTATTATGAAAAACAAAAGAAAGGAAGCCAAGAATCAGAAAGTATGTCTCTCTCAAGCTTGGCACTGACAGCAAACTTGATTAAAAAAGTACCAGACTGTAACAATACTTTTGTGCCAGTACCAAAACCAAACCAATAGAGCGGGCAGCATTTATGAGTTTAACAAAAAGCAGCAAAATGGGTCCTAAGAGAACAAAAATGAACCATTCTATCAAATCAAGCAAGAGGCATGTTGTGAATTATTATATGCAAATTATGATTTCTATTAGCAATACCTTTCAGTATTAGCTGGTATATGTCATGCTTAAATCAGACACCTGTAGTCAGAATCAAAATAAATATTGTAACACAAACACTCACAATTAAATAACAAAAATCAATTATATTTTTGTTTAAAATAATTATTCAAAATTTGCTTACTTAATGATAAATTAATCACTTAAGGTCACAATCATAATACACACGTTTAGCACAAACTCCAGACAGCGCCCGTAGTCGGATCAAACCCGGGTCTCCAGCGCTGCATTCGCTGTAAGGCAGCAACTCTACCGCTGCACCGCCGTGACTGCAGTAATATTTGCCACAATTGTCGACCACGAATGCCCTCAATTGGACTTGGCATCGCAGACCGAGAATGGTGCAAGATACTGAGCATGAGATACACCGAGATACTATCTACTTGTATCGTGTGGGAGGCTTGAATAACAGAGCCAGAACTTGGTTGAAGGACGCAAATGGCTGGAGAAACTCAACGGTCAGGCAGCATCCCTGGAGAACATGGGTAGGTGAGGACACTTCTTCAGACGGATTGTGGCAGGGCGGTGGGGGGGAAGAGTGGGGGGTAAAAAAACTGGGAGAGGGAGGGGCCAGCACAAAGCTTGGCAGGTAACAGGTGGATACAGGTGAGGAGGGAGGGTGGGGGTTGATAGGCACATAGTTGGACAAAGGCCAGAGAGGAAAATACTAAAGGATTGAATAGTTGTGAATTGTGGCTGGAGGAAAGAATATAGTTCAGTTTAGTTTATTGCTACGTGTACCGAGGTGTAGTGAAAAGCTTTTATTGCGTGCTAACCAGTCAGCAGAAAGACAATACATGATTACAATGGTTCCATTTACAAGTATATAGATACATGATAAGAGAAGTTCAAGGTAAAGTCAGCAAAGTCCGATCAAGGTTAGTCCGAGGGTCATTGAAGAGGTAGATAGTACTGTTCTCTGGTTGTGGTAGGATGATTCAGTTGCCTGATAACAGCTGGGAAGAAACTGTACCCTAATCTGGTGGTGTGCATTTTCACACTTTAATACCTTGCCTGATGAGAGAATAGGACGTGACAGTGTCGAAAGGGGAGGGGGAGGGGAGTAATAGGTGCAGCACAGGGAAGAGAGTGGTGTGTGTCGGAGGGGGGCTCCAGATACAGTAGATGAGGTTAGAGGAGGTGCATGTCTCACCTGGATGAACTGCTGGGGTCCCTGTATGGAGTTGAGGGAGGAGTTACATCTGCTGCAGTTACAGGGGTATGTAGCTAAGGAGGTGCGGCTTGGGTGGGAAGGGAAAAACCCCACATTTACTAAAGGACATCTCGGAAAGACCTCATTTGGAGCAGATGCAGTGGAGACGGTGAAATTGAGAGTCGGTGATAGCGTCTTTGCAAGAGATGCTGTCTGACCAGCTGAATTACTCCAGCACTATGTGTCTTTTTTTTTAAACCAGTATCTGCAGTTCCTTGCTTCCACAAGAACTTGATTAAGATGCCTCCTCACTCAAACAACCTGCTCACAATCACTGGCATTAAGAATGCTTGTCATGATGAAGACAGGGAGGACTCAACCTCTGAGGATTCACATCCCTTCCCCAGATGAAAGCTGTCCAGAGTCTGACCTCCCCAGAGGAGCATGGGTGAAGCTCAACAGACTTTGTACTGGAGTTGGGCGTTTCAATGCCAGCGTGTGGAGGTGGGGGCTCCGCCAGAGCCCAGCCTGTGAATGCGGAGCAGAACAACAGACAGCCAACCATGTCATCTCTGGGTGCCCGCTCTACCACCCACCAAATGGAGCTCAGGGCCTGGCAGACATTGCCGCAGAGACAACAACCTTGCTGCTCAACACCCGGCTTGAGATCTAACTATTTATTTGGTTTATGTTTCATTTGCTGGAAGAAGAAGATAAGTAGGTGGCCTTCTAAAGTTGACGGCCTTCTACTTTATTTCGATTTATTAACTCTGCATTGGAGGCAAATATTCCAATTTTTTTTTATCGTTCATTGATAGACTTCTATTAGCGGGTGCTTCAGCTAAACGTCTGCTACATTGGTACTTTATATTTGGCAGGATTTCACTTTACTCCAAACACAAGAAATTAACAGAATCGCTGAGCCGTCTGGGCCTTGCAAAGACCCTTTAAACTATTTCATAATAAGTGATTCTAAACTGTTGTATGCAACCAAACAGATGCAATTCACAATGTTGAGTAATTATTGATGCAAATGCTGTTTTAATGTGATAATCATCAATAATGGTAATTGTGTCAACCTTTCTTGCATAAATAACTGCAAAGTCGTATTCCTTTAGATTCTGAATGCTTTTAAAGTATTTCATCTTTATTTATTTTCTGTGCTTGTCAACATTCAACTCGCTCACGAATTCACCCTTATTTGGGGTTTTTTGTTCTCAATCCTTTCATCTCACCAATTAAAATTATACGCTATGCTAATAACCAAGTTATTTTTTTAATTGGAAATGCATGCATCTGCTTGATGTTACTGGGACAACGATGGTGCAGTTACAAATTGCAGGTCATCACTGCCACAATAGGATACAAAGCAAATTATTTCAACTAAGCATGAAATGGTTGTTGTGCATTAAAAAGTATTTTTATTACAAAACAGACCATAGCTGATCATCCCTACAGATGCCCACGATCAGTGGTTTCAGCAAAACTGCAGCAATCAAGTTTATGCAGTTTATTAGAATACCTGCTTAAACCAGAAATAAACTTATTCAAAGAAAATGTCTTCATCTGAATTATGCAAGAAATTCGTAAAATGTTACAAGAGGGAGAGATATATGCAAATATCAGCCTCACTCACGTCCAGTGGCTAGTGTGTGTTATTCTTCAAACCTGTTGTTTAGAGGTGGTCTGGAAGACTCTGGAGAAGGGTCTCGATCTGGAACGTCACCTATCCATGTTCACCGGAGATGCTGCCCGGCCGGCTGAGTTACTCCAGCACTCTGTATTAACCAGCATCTGCAGTTCGTTGTTTCTACACTGGGAAAAATCTCCTTCTGCAGAGTTTCCCACCACCTGCAGTCACATCATGCAGTGTTGTTCCAGTGACATCACGGAGAGCACTGACCCAAACCCACAGTTCCCTATTCATCTGCAAAGAATCCACACAAGTGTTTCTATCCCACCCTTCCTCCCTGGGCAACTGTAAAGCATAAAGCATGGGGGGGAAAAAAGTATCTGAAAAATAATGGGAAATATATAGACTCATTGTGAAGCAATCAAATGAACATATCCAAAGACTAGATTGAACAGAAAGTAGCCTTTCAGCTGACAGATTTTATTTACTCAAGGTTTACACACCTTATTTTATAAATGATTGTGCACTTATCACCCATATCAGCATTAATATTTATTCATGTATAGTCTTTTTGATTGGACGGCAAACAAAAGCTTTTCATTGTACCTTGGTACGCGTGCTAATAATAAATTAAACATCCAGAATATATTCATCACTATTGTTAACTGCCTGGTTTGGGAACTGTCCAGCAGCTGACAGAGCAGCTCTCCAGAGGGTGATAAAAACTGCCCAGGGTATCATTGGACTCCCCCTGCCCCCTCTGGAGGACATTTACCACTCCACGTGCCGCAGCAGGACCTGTAATATCGTGAAAGACATTACACATCCTTGTCGCCACCTTTTCACACTGCTGCCCTCAGGAAAAAGGTACAGGTCGCTAAAGTCACGCACTGCCAGACTCAAGAACAGCTTTTACCCATCAGCAATCTTGGAACTGAACTCTGTCTCGGGAGCGGGTTATGGGGAAGGAGGGGGGGTGGGAGACAGTGTTAATTTATGTAAATGTGAATCCATGGGTGGGTTTGGGGAGGGAGGGAGTGTAAAAAGTATGAGTATGTGAATGTTTGAAGTTCTTTTAAATGGAGAGACACAGTAATCTCGTTGTATGTGACACATGCAATGACAATAAAGCATTCTGATTCTGATCCATAGAAATTATTAATCTCTAGTATCACCCACTGCAAACCTCAATGGTACTAAAAGTATAATACTTTTATGCTCCCTTCATTGTCATCTATGTTTTTTTTAAATATATTTGAGCATACAGCTTAATCATTTTATTCGGAGCATCAAAAGACAAATTGCATTTTTGCATCCAGTTATAAGGTAACATTATTCCGTAATTTTGCAGATTAATACACTTAACTTTTCTTTCTAAGGATTATAAGTACAGCAATGACCGTTGAATAACTGAAGGAGTTGTGGTAATTATTTGGTGTTAATGATACAACCAAAAATCGATCAAATCCAAAAATTTAAGAATTGATTCGAAATGCAATGGGAACAGTGTCACAAGTAACCAACCATATAATAGATATGCTATAGAAAATAAGCTTTCAGATGGTTTCACTTGGAGATATATCCTCCACAGAAGCGCTAAGCGTACTACACATGAGAGTTCGTAACACGCTACCTCAACATTTCATTTTGTTAGTTGAAAGAATTTGAAACCTAGAGTACCATGTGATACTGGATACTTAGCACTACAAACTGATTTTACTTTCAAGATGGTCTTTGCCCCCTCCTAAAAAAATTCAATTTCCTGACTTCTTGGGCCTCAATTTATTATTCTTATGTAACTAACAAACTAACATTGTTAATTCCATTTTTCTACACCGCCCAAGTTTTATGCTCCTTCAAGAAAGACCCCACCATTAACTACATTTAAAAATTTTGGCTAAACTACCTCAGGTTTTCTGTCAATGATGCAACATGTAACTGACTTACAAGAAGCAGTTTCTCCTTCTACTGAACCACCACCCTTCCTCTAGCCGGCTCTGTAGTCAAACTGCTCAACAGGAGATGGCAATGATGGCTTGACACTTTTTCCACATCTTTTCATTAAATGGTTTAGATTGTGTTCATTTTTAAAATATATTTAAATCAAATTTTGAATTGTTTGTAAGCTATCCACACTCTGAATGCAATATAATAAATACACCAAGCCAAGCTAAATGGCAGCTCAACATAGCAAAAGCATGGTGAGGTGATTCACAAGAGTACGTTTTTTTCCATCTGTTACCAGGGACTGAACGGTCCCATCTACCTCATTAGAGACCTTTCAACTACAGTAAACCGGCATTATAACGGACCATAGTGGAGGGAATGGTGTCCATTATTATCAATTGTCCATTACAACCAGTGAGGCAGAATCATTGTAGGTAGTTGAAACAAAGAACAGCAGATGATGGTTAACACACCAAAGAGAGGAACTGGGGTAACTCAGCGTGTCAGCAGCATAGCTGGAGAACATGGATAAGTGACGCCAGGATCCTTCAGACATTAATTCTGCTGAGTTACTCCAGCATTGTGTCCTTTCATCTTAAAACTAGGCAAGGGCAAAAAGTTAGGCTCCGATGCTGCTGGTGTGCACCAGTTGTGGTGGCTCGCGTTGTAGCCCCTGGCGACAGCACTTTCTTCATGCTGCTGCCGCCGCCGACAGGAGGTGCTCAGTCACTGTGAGGCAGCAGTGTGTGGGGGGGGGGGGGGGGGGGGGTTGAAAAAATCAGTCCGAGTGGGCAAAGCAAGAGGAGGCAGCGGTGGATACTTTGTCCGCTCTCCGCTTGACTGCTGTCGCCGACAAGAAACAGCAGTACGAGAGGAGAGGGAGCCCCATGGTAACCAAGCATATCCTGGCAGGGGTGGAGGCCGAAGGAGGTACTGTCCCCAATATCTAGAACCTGAACCACAACAACAGCTGCTCCTGCGGCCCGTGCGGTGAGTGACGGATCAGCTGATGCAACTTTCGAGTTGAGGGTGGGTTGGTCGGTCTGTCCGCTATATCCTAAATTCGTTATAAAGGGGTCCATTTAAACAAGGGTATACTGTATCTTTAATCGAACTTTATCTTGCACTAAACATAGAAACATAGAAAATAGGTGCAGGAGTAGGCCATTCGGTCCTTCGAGCCTGCACCGCCATTCAATATCATGGCTGATCATCCAACTCAGTATCGCGTACCTGCCTTCTCTCCATACCCCCTGATACCTTTAGCCACAAGGGCCACATCTAACTCCCTTGTGGCTAATAGACAATAGACAATAGGTGCAGGAGTAGACCATTTGGCCCTTCGAGCCTTCTATTCTATTCAATGTGATCATGGCTGATCATCCCCAATCAGTACCCCGTTCCTGCCTGCAACATCGGGAACAATCTTCCTGCATCTAGCCTGTCCAACCCCTTAAGAATTTTGTACGTTTCTATAAGATCCCCCCTAAATGTACCTAACCTCCTTTATCTGTTCACTGCTCCAGCTTGATTGGATTCATGTATAGTCTTTTCTTTGACTGGATAACACACAGACAAAAGCTTTTCACTGTACCTCAGTACATGCAAAAATAATAAATCAAATGAAAGATCATATAAGCATTTTTCCCCACAAGAAAAGAAACCCTTGCACCAGGGATAAAACTGCACTTAACTCATGCGGAAGGTGTGAACGTGGAGGGGACGTATTATTGTGACAATAGGATAAGAGATTCAAAACCCAGTCCAGTATTAAAAATTTGAAATCCCTTTTTAATTGGTATGATAACAGCGACAAATTCCTTGTCATTAACATCTCGGATGACCTGTCCTTAGCCCAGCACATTGAGGTAATCACAAAGAAGGCATGCCAATGCTTCTATTTTCTTAGAACATAGAACAGTACAACCAAAGAACAGGCCCTTCGACCCACAATGTATGTGCTGAATATGATGACAAGACCAACTGTTATCTGCCTGCACATAATCCATATACCTCAATTCCCTGCATATCCATATACCTTATCTAAAAGTCTCTTAAATGGTTGGTATCAATGATCGCGCTGATGGTTATAGAAATTCACAGTTGGGCAAGTGGGCTGAAGAATGGTTAATGGAGTTTAATGCAGATAAATGCAAAGTGTTGCATTTTGGAAAGTCAAACCAAACCATCACATTGAATGACAGGCCCTGGGGAGTATTGTGAAGCAAAGATTTCTTTGAGTGCAGGTAACTAGCTTCCTGAAAATGGCATCACAGGGAGAAAGGGTGCTCAAATAGATTAGCACATTGGCCTTCATCAGTCAGGGTATTGAATTTAGAAGTTGAGATGTTAAGTTGCAGTTGTACAAGATGTTGGTGAGGACGTATTTGGAGCATTGCGCTCAGGTTTGGTCACCCTGCTATAACACAGAGGTTGAAAAGCTGGAAAGAGTGCAGAGAAGATTCACAAAAATGTTGCCAGGACTTGAGGGCCTGAGCGATAGGGAGGGGTTGAGCAGGTTAAGGCTTTATTCCTTGGAGCGTGGGAGAATGAGGAGTTTGTACATTCTCCCTGTGACCGTGTGGGCTTTCTCCAGGTGCTCCGGTTTCCTCCCACATTCCAAAGATGTGCAGGTTTGTATGTGAATTGGCCTGTGTAAATTGTCCCTAGAGTGTTGGATAGAACTAGTGTACAGGGTGATTGTCGGTTGGAATGGACCTAGTGGGCCGAATGGCCTGTTTCCATGTTGTATCTCTAAACAACATATTAGATTCTCAACATCAGCAATTCAAATACAGAGATTCCAAACTAAAAGATCATCTTCTTTTGGGTTTAGAGTTTGAGCTGCTAATAGTAGAATTCCAGAAAAAATTCATGTTTACAGATCAAAGCTGCCACTGCTCATGGTGTAGCCTCTTCCCAGCAAAATATATGTTGTTAAAAAATATTCTATTCATCATGACATGGCCACTCGAGTACTTCCATTTATAATCATCTGAAGAACGCACTTCCTGTACAATAACATCACCTAAAAATAAAAGCTTCTTCAATAATCTAGATAGTTGCAAAATGTGGATTTACAGTACTTTGAGATAAACAGAGTTTGGGAAAGACAATTGTCATTTCATCTCAGCAGAGAACAATCTTGGAAGCACCTTGTTAAAGCTGCACTTTGATCTTTCCACATTAACAAGAGTCGGTTTTTATTCAGCGTCGATTCATATCACAGGAGATGCAAAATGTCAGCCCCTTTAGGACTGCAAGTAATTTACAGCTGGGGAATGCCGTCATTGCAATTAAAGATGCATTACCGTAAATTCAAACCCAGCCAAGAAAATGTGTGTAAATGTTTATCGTCTGCCACTAATTAAAACTCTATTGGTATAAATTCCTCCGTCACACGGATTATGCAGTAACTTTTGTGCAGAAGCACTGATAACCTTCAAAAGACAAGTTTTTAAGCTACTGAGGAAATTCAAGGGCATACAGAATCTCCCTTTGTACCATAATCAATCCAAACTTTCCAAAACATAATTCGTAGGATTCACTGTTCTGAATAATTTAAAATTCAATTATAGGACATATAGCACTGAAAAATATTCCTTGCAATATTAATTTTGCCCAGCTCTTTAATAAGCTCTTGGCCACACTAAAATAAACTTTTGCTGAATTTGTGGATATGTGTTGCTATTTAAAAAAATATATAGATGACATGATACCTATTTTTCATGCATTGTGTATCCATTTTCAAATTTAACCTAATGAGATCAGGCAGGATATCAATTTCAAGTGAAAGCGTGCTTTACACAAACCAACACCAGGCACTTCTGTATGTCTTCTATATTAATGTGACTGCTGTGTTCCTTGTGTTTGGCAAACCAACATGATATCATTATTTGTTTAAGAAGGAACTGCAGATGCTGGAAAATCGAAGGTACACAAAAAAGCTGGAGAAACTCAGCGGGTGCAGCAGCATCTATGGAGCGAAGGAAATAGGAAGCAAATGTGGCTGTGGTATCGAGTCTGGAAGCAAATGTGGCTGTGGTATCGAAAATTGGAGGAACAGCACCTGATATACCGCTTGGGGAGTCTGCATCCTGGGGGCATGAACATTGAATTCTCCCAATTTTGTTAGTCCTTGCTGTCTCCTCCCCTTCCTCAGCCCTCCTGCTGTCTCCTCCCATCCCCCAGCCTTCGGGCTCCTCCTCCTTTTTCCTTTCTTCTCCCCGCCCCCCCCCACCCCCGATCAGTCTGAAGAAGGGTTTCGGCCCGAAACGTTGCCTATTTCCTTCGCTCCATAGATGCTGCTGCACCCGCTGAGTTTCTACCGCTTTTTTGTGTACCTATGATATCATTATTTGTTGGAACATGGAATACAAGGCTCCTTCGTTTCATTTTATGTAGCCCTTCGAGATCGAGGATGACTTACTTTACTTTCCTGAGTTCTGAGGTGACTGACGAAGCCAATGTAGGAGACAAAGGCTCTTTCCACAGATGGGCAGTAGGTTCTTGATAGAGCAGGTGGGCGAATAGCTATGTGGGGCCTTTGTGTGCTCTTGAAATATGTCACCGAGGTTCTCAACAAAATCCTTCAAATTCACTGGAAGGATCAACCTTTATCATCTCTCCCAAACCAGCCCTTCCAGCAAAAAAAGTCCTTCTTACACTCATCTGCTGCAGTGGGCAAGCCATATTAATTGCTTGCACTGCATAAAACCTCCAAAAATGGACCCACACAACTACTGACAGTCTCATTAGCCGTTGGACAACATTGTGCTGGTTTGTTGCTTTTCTTTTTATTCAAGGGGACACTCTACACACAGAAGGACTCTTGGACTGGATACCTTTAAAACTATTCAAGAAGGAACTGCAGATGCTGGAAGATCGAAGGTACACAAAATTGCTGGAGAAACTCAGCGGGTGCAGCAACATCTATGGAGCAAAGGAAATAGGCGACATTTCGGGCCGAAACCTTTCTTCAGACTCAACCTTTAAAACTAACTCTGCACAAAATCCTGATCAGATTCACATTCAGTGTGTTGGGAAATATACTAGGGGCTGACATTAAGAAAAATAAAGTTAACTAGACCAAGTGGGACCCGTTGAGCCCTGTTCCCCCAATGCAATATTCCACCAGTCATCCATAGCCCCCAACTGCGCCGGTGCGGCTGACGTTTTTAAAGTTTAAAATGGCAATAACATATGAACACTCTCCCTCTTCAGTCTCCTATTCCCCTCCTCCATTATTCTCCTTCTCCCCACCCTCCAGCAACCCTCCTCTGCTTCCTCCCCTCACCCCCTTCCTCCCCTGCTCACTCTTCCTCCTCCCCTCCTCCATTATCTCATCATCCCTCTTCCTCCCCCTCCTCTCCACCCTCCCTCTTCTTTAGCCTCTACTCCTCTCCTACACCACTCCCTCCCTCCCCTCTCAGATGTGAGAGGAAACAAGAGCATCCAGGGGAATCCCACATGGTCACAGGGAGAACGTTCAAACTCCACACAGACAGGCATCTGAGGTCAAGGTCGAATGTTGCTGTGAGACAGCAGCTCTGCCAGCTGCGCCACTGTCACCCCCAAACTTTTGCATTGCAGCAATTGCATTGAGGCCATGTACAATTGCGAGCACAAAAGACACTGTGCAGGACATGTCTAAACAGTTCAGTTGTATTGACCTGTCGAAGTGAGTATAAATTGAATGAAAGAAGAATCATTCGAATTACAACCATAACCATATAACCATATAACAGCATGGAAACAGGCCATCTCGGCCCTTCTAGTCCGTGCCGAACACGTATTCTACCCTAGTCCCATCTACCTGCACTCAGACCATAACCCTCCATTCCTTTCCCGTCCAAATAACTATCCAATTTATTTTTAAATGATAAATTCGAACCTGCCTCCACCACCTTCACTGGAAGCTCATTCCACACAGCTACCACTCTCTGAGTAAAGGTTCCCCCTCATGTTACCCCTAAACTCTGTCCCTTAATTCTCAAGTCATGTCCTCTTGTTTGAATCTTCCCTACTCTCAGTGGGAAAAGCTTATCCACGTCAACTCTGTCTATCCCTCTCATCATTTTAAAGACCTCTATCAAGTCCCCCCTTAACCTTCTGTGCTCCAAAGAATAAAGACCTAACTTGTTCAACCTTTCTCTGTAACTTAGTTGCTGAAACCCAGGCAACATTCTAGTAAATCTCCTCTGTACTCTCTCTGTTTTGTTGACATCCTTCCTATAATTAGGCGACCAAAATTGTACACCATACTCCAGAATTGGCCTCACCAATGCCTTGTACAATTTTAACATTACATCCCAACTTCTATACTCAATGCTCTGATTTATAAAGGCCAGCACACCAAAAGCTTTTTTTACCACCCTATCTACATGAGATTCCACCCTCAGGGAACTGTGCAGTTATTCCTAGATCCCTCTGTTCAACTGCACTCCTCAATTCACTACCATTTACCATGTACGTCCTATTTTGATTTGTCCTGCCAAGAAGAAGCACCTCACACTTATCAGCATTAAACTCCATCTGCCATCTTTCAGCCCACTCTTCCAACTGGCCTAAATCTCTCTGTAGACTTTGAAAATCTACTTCATTATCCACAACACCACCTATCTGCATACTTACTAATCCAATTTACCACACCATCATCCAGATCATTGATGTACATGACAAACAACAGTGGACCCAACACAGATCCCTGTGGCACCCCACTAGTCACTGGCCTCCAACCTGACAAACAGCCATCCACCATTACTCTCTGGCATCTCCCATTCAGCCACTGTTGAATCCATCTTGCTACTCCACCATTAATACCCAACAATTGAACCTTCTTAACCAACCTTCCATGAGGAACCTTGTCAAAGGCCTTACTGAAGTCCATATATACGACATCCACTGCTTTACCCTCATCAATTTCCCGAGTAACCTCTTCAAAAAATTCAAGAAGCTTAGTCAAACATGACCTTCCAGGCACAATTCCATGTTGACTGTTCCTAATCAGACCCTGTTTATCCAGATGCTTATATATATTATCTCTAAGTATCCTTTCCATTAATTTGCCCACCACTGACGTCAATCTAACAGGTCTATAATTGCTAGGTTTACTCTTAGAACCCTTTTTAAACAATGGAACAACATGCGCAGTACGCCAATCCTCCGGCACTATTCCCGTTTCTAATGACATTTGAAATATTTCTGTCATAGCCCCTGCTATTTCTACACTAACTTCCCTCAATGACCTAGGGAATATCCTGTCCGGACCTGGAGACTTATCCACTTTTATATTTTTCAAAAGTGTCAGTACTTCCTCTTCTTTGAATCTCATAGTTTCCATAGCTACTCTACGTTTCCCTTACCTCACTAAATTCAATATCCTTCTCCTTGGTGAATACCGAAGAAAATAAATTGTTCAATATCTCCCCCATCTCTTTTGGCTCTGCAGATAGCTGTCCACTCTGACTCTCTAATGGACCGATTTTATCCCTCGTTATCCTTTTGCTATTAATATAGCTGTAGAAACCCTTTGGATTTACTTTCACCTTACTTGCCAAAGCAACCTCATATCTTCTTTTAGCTTTTCTAATTTCTTTCTTAAGATTCTTTTTACATTCTTTATACTCCTCAAGCACCTCATTTACTCCATGCTGCCTATAATTATTGTAGATCTCTCTCTTTTTCCGAACCGTGTCCAATTTCCATTGAAAACCATGACTCTTTCCAATTTTTACTATTTCCTTTCAACCGAACAGGGACATAAATATTCTGTACTCTTAAAATGTCACCTTTAAATGTCCTCCATTTCTCTTCCACATCTTTCCCATAAAACATAATAAAGGTTCACTCACATCCATATGACATAGGTAATTGTTCAAGGTGAGGCATGGTTATGATGGCATAAGTTGCTGCACTGTGTAACTTAAATCTACACAATTAATTAATTAAGTGTTTTTTTGCACTTAATGAGATCCTATTTCAATAGAACTAGACATGAGAAAATATTTGTTGCAAGGTCAATTGAAATGATATATTAATGATATATTTATTTTCATAAAATGTAAAGAAAATTACAGACATTAGATTTGCTCCCATTTTACGGCCAGGTCATTGGGTTTTGATGCCCTAGCCCTACATCACAGTATTTGCATTCTGGCCACTAAACGCCTGCTCCATTTCACTGCCAGTGGACACAGAAATCCATATAACCTTTGAAAAGATCCTGTCATGTATAGGCCGATGCAAAGCTGTTGCTGAGTGGCAGCAAAAGGAAGAATCTAGGATTGCTGTCTGCGGATTAAATTCACCATTCTGGCGGCACACATCTAGGGTGCATTGCGGCGCATCTGTAGAGTTGTTGCCTTATGGCGTTAGAGGCCCAGGTTAGATCCTGACAATAGGTGTTGTCGGTACGGAGTTTGTACATTCTCCCTGTGACCCGCATGGGTTTTCTCTGGATTCGCAATTTTCCCCCCACACTCCAAAGACGTACAGGTTTTTTGTCCAGTAGGCGGTGAAATCGTAGGATAGTGTTAGTGTGCGGGGAACGCTGGTCGGCGCTGACTAGGTGGGTTAAAGAGCCTGTTTCCGAGCTGTATCTCTGAGCTGATACATCATGGGAGATGAATCTGGGCCCTCACAAGAGAGGGCATCAATGTTCTGAATCAGCAAACCAGGTGATCAGATGATCTCTCACCAGACTGGGTAAACAAATGTGCAACAATGTAATGGCATTCTGTCAGCACTGTCGATGTTTCAACCACCGGATCCCAAGTTGACACAGTTGACCACCTCTCAATCACAGGCGCCTGGTCCCTGTTGGCTTCACACACAACCCGAGTCAGTTCTCCATGAAATCTCATCAGGAATCTGCTCGCATGAAGGGTGTGTGAGCAGAGCCTGCTTCTGAATAAGAAAGACAAATTCACAAGTGACATCACACTGCTCCTGCAGGATAGCGATTTGCTCCTGTGTGGAGCATTCCCTTCTCATGTAGGGGGGCAACTTGCTGATATGCAACATTGATTTGGTTGTTGGAAGTCCCGTCAAGTCGATACAGTGGCACAGCTGCTTGACAACATCGGAGACCCAGGTCTTATCCCGACCTCAGGTGTTACCCGTGTGGAGTTTGCACATTCTTCGTGACCATGTAGATTTCATCTGCATGCTCCATTTTCTTCCTACATCCCAAAGGCATGCACGTTAATAATCCTCCAAATTGCTCCTAATGTGTCGGGAGTGGACGAGAAAGTGGATTAACATAGAACTAGCGTGAATAGACAATCGATGATCGGCATGGAATTGGTGGGCTGACGGCCCGTTTCCACGCTGTATCCAACCTAAATTAAACTAAGTCGCATTTATAGTCATGTGCACAGTATGGTGCAGGTATAATGAAAATCTTACTTACAGCAGCATCCTGTACAGGCACATGGACTCAGACTAAAACACAAATTATACATAACATTTTTTATACAACAAATTTTGCAAGACACTAAAAAGAAAAGGACTATGCAAAAAAAAACATTAGTGCAAAATATAATCTAAATACTTATTAAATCTCTCGTCTTGTGTGAGTGTTTCTGTATGTGTATGTGTTTTTTTTTAAATATGTCTGACAAAATGCTGCGCGGCAGCGCTGAAAATTTTCCACATTCTTACTCACATTTTTCCCGTCCACGCCACATTCAGTTTCCCTTCAGATTTGATGCTTTATTTCATGTTATTGATGATTAAAGTTTTTAAAAAAGCAAAATTTGAACAAAACCAACTACTTCCCAGAGACACTCCTCTAGCAGCTTCGACTGATGATGTAATAATGCCATCCACAGTCCACCAATGACAATGGGATAATTTACATAAGGGGCAGAGTCATTAATACCAATGGTAACATGTGAGTAGCAGAAGGAAACAAGAGACTCAACAAGAAATAACTGAACATGTCAAGGATCAACGAGAAAGAATACAAAGCAGAGGGGAGCAAGAGACGCAACAAGAAGGAACTGAATGTCGACGATCAACGACAAAGAAGGCAGAACAGAAACTGGCAAGTAAGAAAGAACCATTTGTATTGAGATTTATTTTATTTTAAACAAATAGATTGCTATTTTGATCTAAATGCTTCAGAGTTCATTAATAGATAAAATTGTATTTAAAAATTTAGAAAATTATTTACAAGAAAGAACTGAACTGAATAAATCTCATTTTTAACATTTAAAAAAGTTAAAATGTTGAAATATTACATCTGGATCCAGGCACACCCACCACCACAGTGCTGAGTGATGCGCTATCTAGAGCTTTTCAGCATATTACATCCATATCTAGATAGAAATTGTTGTTATATTTTAAGTGTTATTCACATTTTAAGCTTTAATAAATCTCTTTTCCACTTGTCATGCCAGTCAGGATGTATAGGGGAGAGGTTTCATTTACAATTAAAAAATCCAGAAATTTCCTTGTGGATTTCCCCCCCCCCACGGCAAATCCCAGAATTTTCCTTGTGGGGGATTATTGCCTCCTGTGGGTGCGCCTGTCTCCGGGGTGAGTGCCGATGCCGTGTTCGGGGACCAGCACTCCCGTTTGCTCATCTCAATCTTAAGTGACCAATGCCGTTCTCAATCTTAAATGGCCAAGTGACCATTCTGAAACGATGTCCCCTTTTTCTATAGAAACATCCTCTCAGCATCCTCCCTCTTAGAGTCTGATACACTTCAATAAAATCCAATGAGTAAATGCCCAACCTGCTCAACCTTTCTTCATACATCAATCCCTTTCATCCCAGGAACCACCCCCAATGGTTCAACATTCCATTCACTTCATAAAGCCAACGTTCCATCAACTTTATAACTATTTGCTATTCAGGCATTTATGTTCACGTCATAGGAGCAGAAGTAGGCTATTCGACCCATCGAGTCTACTCCGCCATTCAATCTGGGGTGATCTATCTTTCCCTCTCAACCCCATTCTCCTACCTTCTCCCCCCTAACCTTTGTCACCCTTACCAATCAAGTATCTGTCAATCTCCGCCTTAAAATACCAACTGACGTCCTCCACAGCCACCTGTGACAATGAATTCCACAGCTTCGTCACATTCATATTACGAAACATCCAGATTCCTCTGTAATCTCGCACTTTTTAAGATAATAATTTGTTTTTTCATTCTTCCTTCCAAAATAGATCTCCTGCACTTTTCTAAATAATACTCCATCTTCTAATTCTTGTCCACTATATTCCATTGCAGGCCCTTTGCTACTTCCCCATAACTTGCTAACCAACTTATCTGTATCATCAGCAAATATGGCTGCAAGGCACCCTTCATCTAATTGATTGATACAGAGTGTAAATAGTTGAGGTCTCAGTACTGATTCCTGTGGCATCCTATCAGTTTTTGAGAGCAATGATAAAAAGAGTCATTCACCCAAACCATGTTTTATTAATTAACTACGTTGCCCCTAGTCCCATCCATGCCAATACATTATCTCAATTTCCACACATTTCTTTCACTGTAATCTATGCACATTATTGAATGCCTATAATAAATCCAAATACACTACATCTACTGGTATCCCCTTATCCATCCTGTAACACACTCAAAGAACATTAGCAAATTTTTCAAACGTCAATTCCCTTTCATAGCACCAAACTGATTCTGCTTGAGTATCTAATTATTATTTTTCTAAATCGTGTATAGTCTTTCCACTGACTGAACAGCATGCAACAAAAAAAGCTTTTCACTCTACTTTGGTACAAGTGACAATAAACAAAATTGAACTCACTGTATTTAGGGGTTAGAGAAAGTAGACCCTTTCACAATACCCTGCAAAATCGATAGAGAGATGGTTGCACTTGCAGGCTACATCCATTCAAATTCCCAGTGATGCAGAGGTAACAAGGTATTGTAAAAGGGGGGGTGTAGTGATCAAAATGAAACTTTAACGAACACAACTTTCTATATTCTTGACTCAAGGCGGTTTGAGTCCCATTGCCTCATAAGCCATCAAGGAAGCATGGGTGCGTGTGTATATGCACAGACGCCCATGCAATGGGTCTTTACAAGTAATAGTTCACATAGCACAAGACAGGCTATTTTGCCATCCCCTGTAAGATTGTGAAATGTCATTACTCCACGCTGCAACCCATTCCATCCCCTGGAATGAACTATCATCTTCTGCCAGGCTCTTCCAACCATGGGTGGGTGTCCAGTACTTCATCGCCACCCTCACTCTTCCAACCACAGGAAACGTTGCTCCTCCAAAGTAGTTCACTTACAAGGACTTCTATGTCATGTTCAAATAATCAAGCCACTCGAGGTCTTTCCCCTCCCCTGTAGCCTCTCTCCCTTCTGTGGCTGCCACAGTGTGAATTGTTGCTGACTGGCTACAATGTGAACTGCATCTTTAAAGGCTAATAGTTTCGATGTGGGAATGCATTCAACTATTAACAACATTTAAGCAATATTTAAAAAGGCATTTGGACAGGCACATGGGTAGGAAAAGATTAGATTAATATAGGCCAAAGTAGGCAGGTGAGACGAGCATAGATGGGGCATCTTGGTCGGCATGGACAAGTTGAGCTGAAGGGCCTGCTTCCATGCGGTGTGACTAAGTCTGGTCAGGAACAATAACAAATGTTCCTTCAATCCTTGAACCTATGGACAAATCATCCTAATGCTGTTTCCAATGCTGAGATTTGGCCAATTTCACTTTTTTTTTTCGCCAGGCGAACAACTCTGTTTTTCACGCACCAAAAAATAGGCGCCATCCAATATCTTGGTCAAAATTCACTTACCAGTTACCTGCGGCGCTATGGAAACCAAACATCCCCAAAAAAAGTTTGATTACCCCAAATGTGAACATTTTTCTTTAAAACCCAAAGGCGTGGCTGTCTTGCCAGTCTAATAGTGGAGCACAGTTAGATAAGGATGCATGTATAATGGAATTAGCAGTACCTTTAGACGAGGTTGGATATTTGAGGAGCCGAATAGTTTGTTGTCGTATTTTACAATAAAAGATTTGCAGTGAGTGAGTGGTACTCGAGCAATACAGCAACTAAAGACAGTGGCTTTGTCATAAGCAGTGAGGGATCTTAGAGGCGTTGCGGACCTGCCGCGGAGCTTCAAGAGGCTGTTTCGTGGACAATAAGTGTATTTGTCACGGTCCGTTTACTGCCAAGGCGATTGCTCAACAAAACAGACAAAATCATTCCTTGAATGTGTGTGTGTGTGTGTGTGTGTGTGTGTGTGTGTGTGTGCGTGCACGAGAGAGAAATCTTGAACAACAACATCGCCAGCCCGTCAATGGGTCTGCCGGTCTGTGATAACTAACGCCGTTCCCAATTTGGCAACACTTTGAAACAACACACAGCTCTCTCTCTCTCAGCGACCCCCGACTTCAGCCCAACTCCCTGCACTCCCGCCGTTTTCGGCCCATTGCTCAGTCAAAAGTAATTCGTCCAAATCGAAAACAGTTCATTAAATTTCCGACTCCAAATGACCGAGTCTATTGTACACGTTCGAGTGTGCAGTGATCAAAGCAAGCTACACGTCCGTGACACGGTGCAGCGAAGTGCCCCGTTTCAATGTGCACTGTTTGCGAAACACACCTTATTCAAATCAGCAGCCAAAATGATGTGTCAACGTCGTTTTGTTTTGTTTCTCGTTGTAGTTAAACTACTTAAACATGTGGCGTGCAAACGGGTCCGTTTGATCAGCTCAAAACAAGCAGGGAGCAAAGCGCAAGTTGATTCGGAGCATCGAAGGGAAACTGTGCTCTCTGCTTCTTACAAAACATTATTCGCTTGGCGCGGAGGTTAAACACAAAGTAGTTAAGTAACAATCTCTAGAACCAAGGGGAAGGAGAACGGGAGTAAGGGAGAACGAGAGAGGGAAAAGCCGGGAAAAGAAGACAATGAGAGGAGGCATAAGGCGAGACAGGGTTGGAGTATGAAGGAGTCCTGAGCCCCAGTGACAGCACTCGGGGCTCCTACACCCAACCCCCAAGAGAAGACCTAAGTGCCAGATGTGCTAAGTGCACCAGTGAATGGCTCGAAGGGCCGAATGACCTACTCCTGTCTGTTGTCTATTGTCTATTGAACGCACATTTTATTTAAAAAAAACATAAAGCATGCTGCTTTCCAACCCAGTCGGAGCATTTATGCAAATCTATGCGGGGATAACAAGTATAAAATAAAACAAACACTTTCACTCACTCACCGATAACCTGATTTCATCTCAAATAAACGTCAGGAAACAACCCCGAACACTGGAACCAAACATAAGGGATTCACAAACACACCAAAACCCGTAACAATGCAGTTATTGAGTCACCAAATCCTCCTTAATTCAAGGACCAACATTAACTTTCGTGGATTCAGCAACGCAACCCAGTAAATTCCTCCAGACTTCAGGATAGTAGGAAATAACTCCGGGAAAGAAAGCAACATTTAAAAGCAAAACAAAGTGCTCCCACTTAAAATTAAAACATACACAAGCAACACCAAAAAAAAACGTCAAGGGAAACGCCGCTCCGACTGCAGCAGGGAGAGATAAAGTTTAATAAGTCGGCGCTGCGTGCAGCGTTGGTCTTTGTTTTGGGGAGGGAAGCTGGAATAAAGCTAAAGATTCCTTACCGGAGTCTGCTGCTCGGTGCTCCTGGCTCCGGCTGAGCCGCGGCAGGTTGGCTAAGGCTCCCAGCAGCAGTAGCCCAGCGCCCAGCAAGCTGCTCTTCTTCACTAGCGCCATCGCCATACAAGTTTGCACTTGCCGACTTGACCAGTCCAATCCTTTCTTGTCCCCTCCTCCGTCTCCTCCCCCCTCACACACACACAAAATGAAAACAAACGTTTCCACTCAATAATGATATGATTTCATGTAAAAGGAACCGCAGGAAACAGCCCTGAAGACAGGATCCAAAAAAAGCGTATGAATGCAATTCTCCTGGAGGGCGAGGGGTGTTGGGCGTGAGCCCCAGCCTGCTGAGCCAGGCAGGGGAGATGAGAGAGCAGAACTGACTCCCGTTACTTGGCCGCTCGCTGATGCTACCGCCGCTGCCGCCGCTGCTGCTGCTGCTCCACTAGACTAGAGTGAGAAAGCCGGGCGCTCATACACTGTGTGTGTGTTTAACCGGAAGTGTTCCTTCTCAAATCTCCACACTTTTTTTCTCCCCCGTTTTCAAATCCATCCACAGAGTGAGTGCGGTGTGAGACTGGGTCGGATGCAGCATTCAACGCGCCCCCATCACTTCGGAAGGTGCGGAACTAACCCCACCCGCTTCACGCCTGCTCCTGGGCAGCGGAGGTCCGACGTGTCTGCCTCTGCCGCTGCCGCTGTTCAGCTTGCTCCGGCAATCCTCAGGCAAACTTCACCTTCTTGCTTCACGCTTTGTCCCGGAGTCGCTGTCTGTTCTTGCACCTTATACACCATCTACAGCATATATATATATATAGTCTCCAGCTGAGGAGGTCCGCATTGACACCGCTCCTGTTATAAGCGCACAAGCTACTGATTCCCAATGTGCACTTGTTACTTTGACCCATCTAATATGTTCAGCAAATATTTAACCAGCGCGCGTTTAGCATTCGAGCACATTTACTGACAGCTAAAGTAAAACAAAGAAACGTGGCATCTGAATTGGTTATCGCTCTAAAGCAAATCGGCTTTAACATTTGAAGTAATGGGGCAATTTGTTTAATACAAAATGTTTTACCCTACTTCAAGCCACAATTATATTTCACACACCGAGCTTACTATATTTGGATAGCGGTTTCCTTCCGCATGCCACACGACCTATTTCCGTATTAATAGCATCCATTCTGATTGGCAGGGTAAATTGTGTTAGTTAAAAGTTAACACATTTTCCCCGTCACATTCTACCCGACAGTTCAGATCAGACTGATTTAAGAAACGGACCTCAACAGTAGTTTCAAAAGAGCACCCTCTAATGTAAGGATGGGGAATAGGTAACCCCGTCAGCTCATCTCCGCCTTCAAAGAAATGTTCACAACTTGGGCAGTTGTAACATTTAAAACTACAGCTGTTGACTACAGAATGGCAGGCAGTGACTTTTGGGGTGCGCAAGGCTCGGTGCTGGGACCGCGGCTATTTACCATTATACATTAATGATTTAGATGAAGTAACATTAGATTAAAAGTAACATAAGCAAATTTGCAGATGACACAAAGCTGGGTGGCAGTGTGAACTGTGAGGAAGATGCTATGAGGATGCAGAGTGACTTGGATTGGTTGGGTGAGTGGGCAGATGTATGGCAGATGCAGTATAATGTTGATAAATGTGAGGTTATCCACTCTGGAGGCAAGAACAGGAAGGAAGATTATTAATGAATGGTGTCAGGTTAGGAAAAAGGAGATGTACAACGGGACCTGTCTTAGGTGTCCCAGTACATCAGTCACTGAAAGTAAGCATGCAGGTACAACAGGCAGTGAAGATAGCTAATGGCATGTTGGCCTTCATAAAAAGAGGTTTGGGAGCAAAGAGGTCATTCTGCAGGACCCTGGTGAGACCACACCTGGAGTATTGTGTGCAGTTTTGGTCGCCTAATTTGAGGAAGGACATTCCTGATATTGAGGGAGTGAAGTGTAGGTGCACGAGGTTAATTCCCAGGATGGCGGGACTGTCATTTGATGAAAGAATGGAGCGACTGGGCTTATACCGGTGGGCGGCGGGCGCGACTTTCGTCAGCAGCGGCCTCTGCAGTCCGTCTGCGTTTTTATTATTTTATGTCTATGTTTTTATGTAGTTTTTGTTATTTTTTGTTGGGGTACGTGTGTGGGGGGTGGGGGTGGTGTGGGGGGGAGGGGGTAACTTTTAAATCTTTCCCTGCACGGGAGACCCGACCTTTTCTTTGTCGGGTCTCCGTTGTCGTTGGGGCTGCAACGAGGAGCGGCCTCCAACAGGAAGACCGGGGGCTGTGGTGCCGACTACTCACCTCACCATCGCGGAGCTGGCCGAGTCCAGAGCGGGTGGAGCTGTGGTGGACGCTGCTGCGGCCCGACCTCCGGAGATTCGGTGGCTGCAACTGCGGGTTTGGCGGACAGTGACACCGGGAGCCCGCGGGTCCCTGGAGGGAGACCGCTTTTTGGGGCTTCCGCAACGGCGACTTCTCCCGCCCGAGTTGCGGGGTTGAAGAGCTCCTGGAGCGGGGCCTTACACCATCGCCCCGCGCGGCTTGGAATGGCCGCGTGACTGCGAGCGCACGCCGGGGGCTCTAACACCAAGACCCGATGTGCGACCTTGCATCACCCGGCGTGGCTTTAATGGCCGCGGGACAATCGCCATCGCCCGCCGGGGGCTTTGACTTTGACTCTGACATCGGGGGGGGGGGGGGGGGGGGGGGGGGGGGGAGTGCAGTGGAGAGATAAAGTTTTTTTGGCCTTCCATCACAGCAATGTGATGGATGTTTATGTAAATTATGTTGTGTCTTGGGTCTATTTGTTTGTAATGTATGGCTGCAGAAACGGCATTTCGTTTGGACCTCAAGGGGTCCAAATGACAATAAATTGAATTGTATTGTATTGTATTGTATTGTATTGTATATTCACTGGAATTTAGAAGGATGAGAGGGTATCTTATAGAAAACAATAAAATGATTAAGGGATTGGACACGCTAGGTGCAGGAAACATGTTCCCGATGTTGGGGGAGTACAGAACCAGGGGCCATAGTTTAGGAATAAGGGGTCGGCCATTTAGAACTGAGGTGAGGAAAAACTTTTTCACACAGAGAGTTGCAAATTTGTGGAATTCTCTGCCTCAGAAGCCAATTCACTAGATGCATTCAAAAGAGAATTAGATAGAGCTCTTAGGGCTAGCGGAATCAAGGGGTATGGGGAGAAGGCAAGAACGGGGTTTGATTGTGGATGATCAGCCATGATCACATTGAATGGCGGTGCTGGCTCTAAGGGCCAATGGCCTACTCTTGCACCAATTGTCCATGTATCTATGTATGAAATGTAATTTATTTCATGAGAGTGTTTTCTTGTGTGTGGGTGGTCATATGGTCATAAGTGATAGGAGCAGAACTCAGCTGATCAAGTTTGGTCTCTCATTCAATCATGGCTGATCTATCTCTCTCTCCTAATCCCATTCTCCCACTTTCTCCCCATAACCCCTGACACCCGTTCTAATCCAGAATCTATCTATCTCTGTCTTAAAATTATCTGATTTTGCCTCCACAGCCTTCTGTGGCAAAGAATTCCACAGTTTCACCACCTTCTGACTAAAGAAATTCCGAAAACAATGTCCTTTAATTCTGAGACTATGACTCTAGTCCTAGATTCTCCCACTAGTGGATACATCCTCTCCACATCCACTCTTTCCAAGCCTTTCATTATTCGAAAAGTTTCAATGAGGTCCCCACTCATCCTTCGAAACTCCAGCGAGTACAGGCCCAGTGCCATCAAACGCTCATCAAATGTTAACCCACTCATTCCTGGGATCATTCTTGTAAACCTCCTCTGGATCTTTTTCAGAGCCAGCACATCCATCATCAAGTATGGGGCCCAACATTGTTCACAATTGTGTGTGTGTGTTTGGCATTTTAAATGAGACTGAAAATAAATATAGAAACATGGAATTGCAGATGCTGGTGGACAAAAGAATATGCAAAGTGCTGGAGTAACACAGCATGTCAGGTAGCACCTGAAAGGTCACCTACCCATGATCTGCAGAGATGCTGCCTGACCCGCTGAGTAACGGGCCTGTCCCACCAGCATGCGCCTGCATGCGGCAAGCGCGACCAAACCAGAAGCGGGGGCCGTGCGGAGGTCGAGTGAGTGACATGAAGTTTGAACGAAGTCCGCGGGAAGTTCGTGCGTGACGTACGGCGTTGAGGCAGCTGCGGACCGGCTGAAGAACCGGCCCGGGGGAGGTTCGGCGCCCATGTCGGGGCGGCCCAGCCCGAGGCTGAAGACGGTACGGTACTCACGTGAGGGTGGCTGGGATGGCGTTGCCGCGCAGAATTTTTGAACACGGTCAGTTTTCCGTAGCCCCGCGCGATGTCGGGACCAGCTCCGCACAACTCCATATGGCTCCGGCGATCGAAGTGGGACCAGCCCCGCGAGGCCGTACGGCTCCAGCGACCACGTTAGGTCGCACTTGCCACATGCAGGCGCATGCTGGTGGGACCGGCCCTTTAGGTCGTGCTTGCCGCATGGAGTCGCATGTTCATGGGACAGGCCCTTTACTCTAGCACTTTGTGTCTTTGTTTGAAAGTCACCCCCTCTGAAATGTATTTTGGTTTAGTTTTGTTTATTTATTGTCATGTGTAAAGATACAGTGAAATGCTTGTCTCCATGCTATCCAGTCAAATCATTCCATACATTAGTATAATAGATCCCCTTCTGGAACAGCATGCAGAGAGTCCAGTGCCATTTGCAACTTCCAAGTCTCTGAAAAGCCCAATCTTGGTCTAAGGAGGTATGAAACCATAAGACATAGGTGCAGATTTAAGCCCATCATGTCCTCTCATCATGAGTCATGATTGTGGCTTATCTATTTTTCCCTCTCAACTCCATTCTCCTGCCTTCTTCCCATAGCCATTACTAATCAAGAACTTATGAATCAATCCTGCCAGTTTACAGACGGGAAATGAAGCACAAGGCACCAGTGAAGAGAATAATAAAGCAGTGGGCAGTGGAGGCCAAGGGTCTTCTTCAGGACTGCTTTATGTCAGTGGATGGGTGCCTGTCCGAGAACACTTCATCCAGCTGAATGAGTATAACTCTGTCATCACTGGTTTCATCAAGAATGTGTTGATGACTGCAGTCCAGATGGAGAAGCGACGCCCATGTCGGGGCAGCCCGGCCAGAGGGAGAAGCGACGCCCAAGTCGGGGCGGCCCGGCCAGATGGAGAAGCGACGCCGATGCCGGGGCGGCCCGGCCCGGGGAAGAAGCGACGCCCATGTCGGGGCGGCCCAGCCCGGGGGAGGTTCGGCGCCCATGTCGGGGCTGCCCGGCCTGGGGGAGGTTCGGCGCCCATGTCGGGGCTGCCCGGTCTGGGGCTGAAGACGGTACGGTACTCACGTGAGGGTGGCTGGGACGGTGTTCTGGCAGTTGTGGCCTGAGTCCGGGGTTCGGCCACGGGCCAGCGGCTGCGTCTGCAGGACTGGTGGGCGGCAGCTTCGACCACCCCGGGCCGCGGTGTTTGAGCCGCAGGACTGATTGTAACATCGCCCGGGGGGTATCGCCTCAGCGCAGAGGGAGAAGAGGAGGGAAGAGACTGCAGACCTAAGACTTTTGCCTCCATCACAGTGAGGAGATGTGGGGTGGACTCACTGTGGTGGATGTTAATATGTGTTTATTGTTGTTTTTATTGTATTATATGTATGACTGCTGAAATTTCGTTCAGACCGGTCTGAATGACAATAAAGGCTATCTATCTATCTATCTATCTATCTATCTATCTATCTATCTATCTATCTATCTATCTATCTATCTATCTATCTATCTATCTATCTATCTATCTATCTATCTATCTATCTATCTATCTATCTATCTATCTATCTATCTATCTATCTATCTATCTATCTATCTATCTATCTATCTATCTATCTATCTATCTATCTATCTATCTATCTATCTATCTATCTATCTATCTATCTATCTATCTATCTATCTATCTATCTATCTATCTATTCCGACAAAGATAGAGTCTATTCTAACCAGAAACTTAGATGAACAGAGATTCACTCTCTGCTAAAGTCCAGATTGGAGGCTTTGAAGATGGATGATCTGTGTTGTACAAGGAGGCCAATTATGTTCTCTATAAAGCTATCAGTGATGTTAAAAGAGGATTCCAAAACAAGCTGGATTATTCATTCAATCAAACGATTGTCAGATGACTGTGGCAGGGGAGAATTCCAACAAAATTAGGGGTGATCTCTGGCAGCAACATATCTCTACCTGATGAACTCAATGTCTCATGTCTGTTTTGAGAAGGCAGACAAAGCTCCATCTTGGTGCATCATCCCATACTGCTGGCTGCGTCCCACACATCTCGGTGGCAGAAGTCAGATCTGCACTCACGAGTGTAAACTATCATAAACCAGTCGGCCTGGATGAAGTCCCTGGACAGATTCTGATATTGTGTGCCTATCAATTTGCCGCAGTCATCACTAACATCTTCAACCTTTCACTACTGCCCCCTATCTGCTTCCAGGAAACCTCACATCAATCTAGTTCCCTAGAAAATAAAACGACCTGTCTCAATGGCAACCATCCAGTAGGTCTAACATCAAACGTAATGAGATGCTTTGAAAGATTGGTGATGGCCCAGCAGCATCAGCGTCCCGGACAAAATAGACCACTTGAAATTTCTGTACCGGAGAAATAGCTCCACGCAGGACGCTATCCCTCTTATATGTCATTCACCTTCGCAATAAGAACACCTATGTCAAGAAGCTATTTCTAGACCACTGCTCAGTGTTCAACACACTAATACTGAATAAGCTCACTTCTAAGCTCCTGGATCTTGGCCTCCATTTGCAACTGGCTTCTGGACTTCTTGACTAGAGACCTCAGTCAGTTAGAATTTGACATATACATTTCCTCCACCTTGACCCTGAATAGTGGCAAACCTCAGGGTTGTGTGCTTAGTCCTTTGCTCTCCACCACATACTCACACACGTTGTGGTGAAGTTCAATGCCAACTCCATTTTTAAGTTTGCCGATGATACCAAAGTTGTCAACCAGATCAACAACAACCATGATGCAGTATACAGGAAGGAGTTTGAGAACCTTGTGTCATGGTGTCACGACAACAACCTGGCTCTTAAAAAAGACACAAAGTGCTAGAGTAACTCAATGGACCAGGCGGCATCGGGTCTGACACTTCTAGAAACCCACCCGAAAGGTCATCTATCCATATTCTCCCGAGATGCTGTTACTCCAGCACATTGTGCCTTTTTTAAATTGTAATTGTAATACCAGCATCTCCAATTCCTTGTTTCTCCAAGCTAGCTCTTAATGGCAGCAAGACGGAAGAGTTATCTGTTGACCTAAAAAAATGAGCAGGTAAAGACAACTCTGATCTCCTCTCTAGAGGTGGTTGACAGCTCCAAGTTCTATATCATCAGCAGTTTAACTGATCCCTTCACACTGATGCAGTGATCAATAAAATGCATTAGTGTATTTTGTTAGGCACCTGAGAAGGCATTTCCACAAGGATTCTCTCAAACGTCTGAGATGTGCGATAGAACGTTTTCTGATGGGATGTTTCTCAGCTTGGTTTGCCTTTGCTCTGCTCTTGGCCACCTACACCTGCAGCGAGTGCTGAACTTAGCTCCGCCTGTCATAAGCTCATTACTTCCTTCCATCCGGACCATCTTCAAGGTGTGTTGCATCAGGCAGCCTCAAAGTATCATCAAGGATGCCTATTACCCTGGTGATTCACTCTTCTCCTTTCTACATGCTGAGAGAAGATACAGGAGTTTGAAAGGCCAGACATCTTGACTGAAGAACAGCACCTTCCCCACTGCTATCTGACTCTTGAACTAATCACCTCTTTCACAGCTCCTTCCCGGAAGTGCTGTCACATACTCCGACTCTCAACTTTATCTCATTCGGTTATTCCGCCACTGCACTTTTTTGTACTATTTTTTGTATGCTTTTTTGTACTATTATGCACCATTTGCACTCTTGTACTATTTACAGCTTAGCACATATTTAGTGTTGTATCTATTACGTGAGCTTCATGCGAACAAGGAGTTTCATTGCACAATGCTCTATATGGCAATAAATTAATCAGAACTGAAAACTGAAAATCTAGAGAAGATGTAAAGCTGAGGAGAGGAATGAAATCTGAGAGATGGAAGAACGTGTAAGCAATGCTGGAACAAGGCTGGCTGATTGTTGAATTCATTGTTGAATCTTGAATATTTTAATCTGTAATGTGCTGAGTTAGGTGATCAGGTGCCGTATCTCAGGATTATGTTAAACTCTGTTAGTGCAGTGTTGGAGGCCAAAGACGGAAAGGTCAGCATAGAAGTGGGATGGAGAATGAAAGGAATAGACAACTGGAAGCTGCCAGAAAACAGTGACAAAATCTGTCTTTTACTTCCTTGATGTAGAGGAGACAATGTTGTGGTAACAGCAGAATAGGCAACATTTCTGGAGAGAAGGAATGGGTGACATTTTGGGTCTGAAGAAGGGTCTCGACCCGAAATGTCACCCATTCCTTCTCTCCCGAGATGCTACCTGTCCCGCTGAGTTACTCCAGCATTTTGTGTCTACCTTCGATGTAAACCAGCATCTGCAGTTCTTTCCTACACAGACAATGTTGTGGGCTCTAAATTAGAAGAGATGCAAATGACTCATTGTATCATTGAGGTGGGGTTGGTTTTCTAGAGAAAGAAAGGAATCAGCTGAATTTTCAGTATTTCCTGTTTTTTTAATTACATAGTTAATGGAATGTAATGTTAAAATTGTACAAGGCATTGGTGAGGCCAATTCTGGAGTATGGTGTACAATTTTGGTCGCCTAATTATAGGAAGGATGTCAACAAAATACAGAGAGTACAGAGGAGATTTACTAGAATGTTGCCTGGGTTTCAGCAACTAAGTTACAGAGAAAGGTTGAACAAGTTAGGTCTTTATTCTTTGGAGCACAGAAGGTTAAGGGGGACTTGATAGAGGTCTTTAAAATGATGAGAGGGATAGACAGAGTTGACGTGGATAAGCTTTTCCCACTGAGAGTAGGGAAGATTCAAACAAGGGGACATGACTTGAGAATTAAGGGACAGAAGTTTAGGGGTAACATGAGGGGAAGCTTCTTTACTCAGAGAGTGGTGGCTGTGTGGAATGAGCTTCCAGTGAAGGTGGTGGAGGCAGGTTCGTTTTTATCATTTCAAAATAAATTGGATAGTTATATGGATGGGAAAGGAATGGAGGGTTGTGGTCTGAGCGCAGGTGTATGGGACTAGGGGAGAATACGTGTTCGGCACGGACTAGAAGGGTCAAGATGGCCTGTTTCCGTGCTGTAATTGTTATATGGTTATATGGTTATATAGTTCATCAGCTGCACTATTTTGCTTTTGGATTGCTTTTGGATGACTGTCAAAGGGATGTAGGATTAGTGTAAATTGGTAGTTGAATTGACATTATGGTCTTGAAACGGGCCAAAGGCTCAATGCAAAGCTACTGCCTCAACGACTATTTAGTCTAAGGTTGCAACAGCTAGACATCTTTGTAACCTACTTTGGTTACTGTTTAAGTACTGTTAAGAGGGGGTGGGTTTCTTAAATGTGTATATTTTAATGCTAGGAGCATTGTAAGAAAGGTGGATGAGCTTAGAGCCTGGATTGACACCTGGAAGTATGATGTTGTGGCGATCAGTGAAACATGGTTGCAGGAGGGCTGTGATTGGAAACTAAATATTCCAGGATTTTGTTGCTTCAGGTGTGATAGAATTGGAGGGGCAAGAGGTGGAGGTGTTGCATTGCTTGTCAGGGAAGATATTACAGCAGTGCTTTGGCAGGATAGATTAGAGGGCTCGTCTACGGAGGCTATTTGGGTGGAACTGAGAAATGGGAAAGGTGTAGCAACACTTATAGGGGTGTATTATAGACCACCTAATGGGAAGCGAGAATTGGAAGAGCAAATATGTAAGGAGATAGCAGATATTAGTAGTAAGCACAAGGTAGTGATTGTGGGAGATTTCAATTTTCCACACATAGACTGGGAAACACATTCTGTAAATGGGCTGGATGGTTTGGAGTTTGTAAAATGTGTGCAGGATAGTTTTTTGCAGCAATACATAGAGGTACCTACTAGAGAAGGGGCAGGACCTCCTGTTAGGAAATGAGACAGGTCAGGTGGCGGAGGTATGTGTTGGGGAACAGTTCGGGACCAGTGATCACAATACCATTAGTTTCAATATAATTATGGAGAGGGTCAGAACTGGGCCTAGGGTTGAGATTTTTGATTGGAGAAAGGCAAACTTTGAGGAGATGAGAAAGGATTTAAAAGGAGTGAATTGGGACATTTTGTTTGATGGGAAGAATGTGGAGGAGAAATGGAGGACATTTAAAGATGAAATTTTAAGAGTACAGAATCTTTATGTCCCTGTTCGGTTGAAAGGAAATAGTAAAAATTGAAAAGAGCCATGGTTTTCAAGGGAAATTGGACACGGTTCGGAAAAAGAGAGAGATCTACAATAATTATAGGCAGCATGGAGTAAATGAGGTGCTTGAGGAGTATAAAGAATGTAAAAAGAATCTTAAGAAATAAATTAGAAAAACTAAAAGAAGATATGAGGTTGCTTTGGCAAGTAAGGTGAAAGTAAATCCAAAGGGTTTCTACAGCTATATTAATAGCAAAAGGATAACGAGGGATAAAATTGGTCCATTAGAGAGTCAGAGTGGACAGCTATCTGCAGAGCCAAATGAGATGGGGGAGATATTGAACAATTTCTTTTCTTCGGTATTCACCAAGGAGAAGGATATTGAATTATGTGAGGTAAGGGAAACAAGTAGAGTAGCTATGGAAATTATGAGATTCAAAAAAGAGGAAGTACTGACACTTTTGAAAAATATAAAAGTGGATAAGTCTCCAGGTCCTGACAGGATATTCCCTAGGACATTGAGGGAAGTTAGTGTAGAAATAGCAGGGGCTATGACAGAAATAGTTCAATTGTCATTAGAAACGGGAATAATGCCGGAGGATTGGCGTACTGCGCATGTTGTTCCATTGTTTAAAAAGGGTTCTAAGAGTAAACCTAGCAATTATAGACCTGTTAGTTTGACGTCAGTGGTGGGCAAATTAATGGAAAGGATACTTAGAGATAATATATATAAGAATCTGGATAAACAGGGTCTGATTAGGAACAGTCAACATGGATTTGTGCCTGGAAGGTCATGTTTGACTAAGCTTCTTGAATTTTTTGAAGAGGTTACTCTGGAAATTGATGAGGGTAATGCAGTGGATGTTGTATATATGGACTTCAGTAAGGCCTTTGACAAGGTTCCTCATGGAAGGTTGGTTAAGAAGGTTCAATTGTTGGGTATTAATGGTGGAGGAGCAAGATGGATTCAACAGTGGCTGAATGGGAGATGCCAGAGAGTAATAGTGGATGGCTGTTTGTCAGGTTGGAGGCCAGTGACTAGTGGGGTGCCACATGGATCTGTGTTGGGTCCACTGTTGTTTGTCATGTACATCAACGATCTGGATGATGGTGTGGTAAATTGGATTAGTAAGTATGCGGATAGGTGGTGTTGTGGATAATGAAGTAGATTTTCAAAGTCTACAGAGAGATTTAGGCCAGTTGGAAGAGTGGGCTGAAAGATGGCAGATGGAGTTTAATGCTGATAAATGTGAGGTGCTACATCTTGGCAGGACAAATCAAAATAGGACATACATGGTAAATGGTAGTGAATTGAGGAGTGCAGTTGAACAGAGGGATCTAGGAATAACTGCACAGTTCCCTGAGGGTGGAATCTCATGTAGATAGGGTGGTAAAGGAAGCTTTTGGTATGCTGGCCTTTATAAATCAGAGCATTGAGTATAGAAGTTGGGATGTAATGTTAAAATTGTACAAGGCATTGGTGAGGCCAATTCTGGAGTATGATGTACAATTTTGGTCGCCTAATTATAGGAAGGATGTCAACAAAATAGAGAGAGTACAGAGGAGATTTACTAGAATGTTGCCTGGGTTTCAGCAACTAAGTTACAGAGAAAGGTTGAACAAGTTAGGTCTTTATTCTTTGGAGTGCAGAAGGTTAAGGGGGGACTTGATAGAGGTCTTTAAAATGATGAGAGGGATAGACAGAGTTGACATGGATAAGCTTTTCCCACTGAGAGTAGGGAAGATTCAAACAAGAGGACATGATGAGAATTAAGGGACAGAAGTTTAGGGGTAACATGAGGGGGAACTTCTTTACTCAGAGAGTGGTAGCTGTGTGGAATGAGCTTCCAGTGGAGGTGGTGGAGGCAGGTTCGATTTTATCATTTAAAAATAAATTGGATAGTTATATGGACGGGAAAGGAATGGAGGGTTATGGTCTGAGTGCAGGTAGACGGGACTAGGGGAGAATAAGTGTTCGGCACGGACTAGAAGGGCCGAGATGGCCTGTTTCCGTGCTGTAATTGTTATATGGTTATATGGTTATGTGCAATTAGGTTAATAGTTAATAAAGTTACTGTTTATATGCAAACATATATGGTTTATCTTGAACATTACAGTCTCTCAAATTGGGATACCTCTTATTTTTGAAATTATGTAGAATCAATATTTTTTTCATTTCACTGGTGAAAAGATTATGTACCTTCGCACATATCTTATAGAGGTGATCTTATAGAGGTGTATAAAATTATGAGAGGAATAGATCGGGTAGACGCACAGAGTCTCTTGCCCAGGTTAGGTGAATCGAGATCCTGAGTACATAGGTTTAAGGTGAAGGGGAAAATATTTAATTTGAATCTGAGGGGTAACTATTTCACACAAAGGGTGGTGGGTGTATGGAACAAGCTATGAGAGGAGGTAGTTGAGGCAGGGACTATCCCAACATTTAAGAAACAGTTAGACAGGCACATGGATAGGACAGGTTTGGATGGATATGGACCAAACGTGGGCAGGTGGGACTAGTGTAGCTGGGACATGCTGGTCGGTGTGGGCAAGTTTGGGCCAAAGGGCCTGTTTCCACACTGCATCACTCTATTACTCTATATTTCCACTTCATGAAGCTTCACAATAAGCCTAGGGTTATAACCTTAAGGCTGCCAACAATCTTTGCCTATCTTGGATCGACATAATGTGTAGGAAGGAACTGCAGATGTTGGTTTACACCGAAGATAGACACAAAATGCTGGAGTAACTCAGCGGGACCAACAGCATCTCTGGATAGAAGGAATGGGTGACGTTTTGGGTCAAGACCCGAAAGTCTGAAGAAGGGTCTTGACCCAAAATGTCACCCATTCCTTCTATCCAGAGATGCTGCCTGTCCTGCTGAGTTACTGCAGCATTTTGTGTATATCTACATACATTTGTTTTAGAAAGATCTGCGCATGAGTGGAGAACAAAATATCTCTGTGTATACGCAGTACCTCAGTGCCAAATTAGACCTCCACACCATCAGAAATGAAAACAGAACATAAACCTGGTAAAACGTACTTGTTTGGGGAAGTAACATAATTGAGAAATAAAATCACCAAAACGAGAATACTGTTCATCCTAAATTATTTCTACTTTGTAGAGGGGCGTTTCCAATGTTCCAGTGGTATTTTATATTTTGTCCCACGCAATCGGATATTGACTCACGTCAGTACTTGCTTGTGCAGGAATTGATGTTAAAAGACTTGGGTAATATTCACAAAGGTGTGGCTGCATTGAGAACAATTCCCAGGCTTGAATGTCAGCGATGATTTTGGTAACCGATTGTAGTCCAATTTTTCACACCTTGGGCGTCCACAGACTGTCAGGATGTGGTCCAATTACTCCCCAGTCCTGACGCTTAGCACAGGTGCGCCACAAGGATGTGTGCTGAGTCCCATCTTGTATACAATATACACTTACGACTGTATATCAACACACAGTACAAACAGGATCATCAAGTTTGCGGACGACACGACTGTGGTGGGACTGATAAACAACGATGACGAGTCTGCCTACAGGGATGAAGTCCAAAAACTGACCGTCTGGTGTACCAAAAACAACCTGGTACTAAATCCATCAAAGACAAAAGAACTTGTCGTTGACTTCAGGAGGAAGAGGAGAGAGGAACCTGCTCCCTTATACATCAAAGGAGACATGGTGGAGAGAGTCAACGACTTTAAGTTCCTGGGAATAAACATCTCCCAGGACCTCAAATGGCAAATGAACACCGTCACTCTCGTGAAGAAGTCTCATCAGCGGCTGTATTTCCTGAGGTCTCTACGGAGAGCTAACGTCTCACAGCCGCTGCTGCTGTCCTTCTATCGATGCGCCGTGGAAAGTATCCTCACCTATGGAATCCTGGTGTGGTTTGCCAGCTGTACTGTGGCTGAGAGGAGGGCGCTGCAGGGAATTATAAAAACTGCGCAGCGCAATACAAACGCTAACCTGCCCTCCTTGGATGACGTATACAAGGCCCGATGCTTGCGCAGGGCCATAATATCAAGCAGGACACATCCCACCCTGCCAACCACCTTTTTACTCTGCTACCCTCTGGGAGGCGACTCAGGTCTCTGCAGGCTCGCACCGGTAGACTAAAAAATAGTTTCTACCCATGTGCGGTAAAAGAACTTAACTCCAATAGTGAACACTGGGAAGCAAGAAGTAACTCTTTTAAACTCTTTTAAAAATGTATGTATTATTTTACTATTAACTGTATATATGTGTATTGGTTGTTGTGTTGTATTTCTTTTAACGGAGGAGAAGCAAATGGAATTTCGTTGCTCAGTTTTGTGCAATGACAATAAACATATTCTATTCTATTCTATTCTATTCTAAAACAAGCCAAATAATCATTTTATCCAGAGCCATCTCTGTCCTATCTGTCCTTTCAATATAGATCCAGTTTATCCATTAGTCAGAGAAATATTTATTTTAAATTGAACATGCACACACAAGTGGCATTTACAATGTGTAGTTGCGCAATTGACATCAAAGGTATCAAAGGTATTTTATTAGTCACATTCACATACACCCAGGTGTAGTGAAGTGAAATGCTTTTTGCCATTTTGCAGCACATAAAAAAAGATTACAGACATAACACCAATGAGAGTCTTAAACACATAGAACATCCCCCCACAATGGCTCCCACCATGAGGGAAGGCACAAAGTCCAGTCCCCAACCCCAGTTCACCCATAGTCGGGCCTATTGAGGCCTCCACAGTTGCCTCTACGGAGGCCCGATGTTCCTGGCCGTTCTCGCCGGGTGATGTTGCTCCGGCGTCGGGAGAGTCCTCCCAGCGGCCTGGGAACCCTGGAACGGCCGCTTCCGTACTGGAGGCCGCGGCTTCCGAAGCCAACAAGGCCGCGCCGGTTGGAGCTCCACAACTGGTGATCTCATCTAGAGATCCCAGGCTCCCGATGTTAAGTTCAGCGCCGCCGCCCGCAGCTGGTCGCTCCACAGTCCCGCAGCTCCGCGATGTTTTACCCGTCGGTCTCAGCTCCAGCGCGGCGACCCAGGCAAGGCATCGCCCGCTCCGCGATAGCGCTCCAGCGCTGTGCCGCCGCCGAAGCCGAGGTTCTGGGCGGTCCCCGACAGGAAACGCCGCTCCAGGCCCGCTGGTAGGCCGCGAGGACGGGTCGAAGCTGCAGCCTGGAGAAAAGCTGCCTCTCCGACCAGGTAGGGACCCTGAAAGGTAGTTTCCCCCCCCACCCCCCACATAAAAAAAGTCTAGACCTCCAAACAAAACACTTAACTAACTAAAATAAAAAATAAAAAGATGAAGAGACAGACAGCTGCTGGCTGGGCAGCCGTGCACAGGACAGCGTCCACAAGTCCATACAGGTAATAACTATTTGGAGCTGTTCCATTCCTCATACAAGATAAACAAAATACTTTCATGTAACCCTTAAATTTTATCTAGAGACCAAGCCTGGATATCAGCACTGGAATTCATAAAATAATGGAGCTTTGACACTTTCAAGTTGCAATTAAAGAATGCCAAGGTAACATCAACTCACTTATTAAAGTGGGAGGAAATAGTTTTGAAAACCTGCTCTACCAGTCTTTGATTACATATCAGGTCTCCAGAACTGATTCAGTATGTTGAAATGTTTAAGGAAAATAACAATGCTTTTTGAGTGGTTGTCATTGTAATGAAAGGAGTGCTCTGGTGTGTAATGGATTAGCCAGCCAGTTTAAACTCTGCTGAGTTCAGCTTTTGGGAAATTAGTTTAAAATTGGATGCGTTTATTTAGTTCTCACATTGTAAATAGCACTTAGATTTTATATGAAATCCTAGTGTTCTGTTACATTTAGCATTCTATCTGCACAAGATGAATTGCTGACCCAATTATGCTTATTAACACTTGAAATTCATTCATCATTTTTCAACATTATTTTTGAAGGTTACTTGTTATTGACATTGGAGGATGCTAGCGTAAATACCTAGTTCTTGGCTCTCCCCGTCTAATTTCAGTCAATAAAATACTAAATCAAGCACTTGAGCAACTAAGCTTTATTTTAGATAACACAACACAAATTCCCCTATACAATACCTAGCCACCGTGGGTTTGATCCATGTATCTGCTTGGCCAAGCCCTTCTAGCCTCGTGCAAGCAGAGACACTCCAAAAGATCATGCAGTCCGAAGCGTTCTTCCAGAAGATCGATATCAGACCTCGTGGGAGCTACCTTTTATAGGTCCGCGAACCTTGAGGGGCCAAACCACAAGTGGTCTCTATACAGTCCAATAACACTTATCGATTAATACAGTACATGATAGACAGTTCCCTAACCCAATAACACAGTAACTAATACATTGTATCTGGGAAAGCTTTGAGATGGAAGTTAACATTATGCAACATGTGCCCTGGGATTCAGACAACCCAGACAAAGCTAACATTTCAACCAATCAACAACTATCCAAATAAGGCTTTGCAACATTATTTACACTATGTATATCTGGTTTGCATTGATCCATTCATTTCAATGCATTTTATACCTTATTGTAAGACCCTGCAGATGTCCCATTCTTTCTCTGTAGCTCTTAACTAGGCCACAGACAAACTGGCACCATTCAGCAGCTTGTCTCAGTTCTGCAAAGGCACATTTAACTTGACCAAAATGGCCTAGCAGCACACAAGCCTTTACTCCATTTTATACCATGGCTGCTCCAATTTAGCCAGGATTAACATTCCTTCCTTTTATCATATATGATAAACCATCATTTATGATAACCAAATAATCAGATATACATATGTGTATTACACTCTCAATCTATTAACAACAACAAGATGATGATGTTTCTTCCCAGAATCTTATCAAGCTTCCCGAGTTTTCGTGTGCGTAGCTTCACAATTTCCGTCTGATGAGTCTTCACCTCCCGAGTTTTCGTGGGCGCGAATCCCCTACATCCATGTTCTAAATCCTTCCATCCCTTTCCATAGTTAAGCCTATAATTCCTAAGAAAACTTGGGACAAAGCAAGTTACCATTTGTTACCCATACATTCATCCATTGTACTATTAATATGCTGTCAATCACAAGCCCTTTTCTATTTCACTATCACTATTCTGTTCTATAATATCTTTACTATCCTAGGATCAACACTAATCAACCCTCTCCGTATTCACATGATGTTCTTCAATGTATATCTGATGATGGTTTCTCATATAAATTTCAGCTGGGTTCAGTCCAGATTTCCCTACAGGCGTGACACTTATTTAAAGCAAACCATGAGGAATGTTTCAATTCAACCAAATTCAGTCTCAGCCTTCAATTTAATATTTTGAGTTTCAGGGTCCATCTCACCCTTCTCATTCCACAGCTTGTGGTTGATAACACAACTTAATCCAATTCCTGTGGAATTCCCAGCTGTTCAATTTAATCAATTAATTTCCATATGTTGTTAATTTATAAAGCCAATTAAGAATGCTGAATCTAGGGACAATTTCTTTACACCTTGATAATAGAAGCTGCTTTACTATCAAGGGTTAGACAAATTTAGATCCACCAGTCAAATACATAGACTCTGACGCAAGTACCCATTCCCTTATTGCTCCTTCTAATGCAATAAGACCTCTTGCCTGACAAAAATCATGAGTTGTCTCAAGTAGATTTGTTAGTTACATCATTGTATATTCTACATGACATTCTGGCATTATTTTTTAACTAAGTGTAACAAAGTAATCTTAAAATGCTTAAGTGGATTTGTGACATAATTCTGTAAAAATATATAGTTTTGGAAAGTAAAGGAGTACAATTATAGATATAACTCAATATAACTCAATATTGTACTACAATGCTCCACAAAATTATCAACCAGGTGGTTAGAACCAGCCCAGGTCAATCTGTTCCGGTAGTAACCATTCACATGTGAATTTTACTTCGAAGTCACGTGAGTGACTACGTGAAGAACCCCGCCAGGACGCATGCATGTCATATCGCTACACGCATTGCGAAACGTCAGACGCGGTGGAAGGACGTTCCTCCGCGGCGGCAGTTTAAAAGCCGCTAATTGCAGGTAAGGGTTTACTCTGCGGTCTTTTTTGTTTCCTTTCCCAACTACAGGCAGGGAAATGGAGAAAACAAAGAAGACAAGGGCTGCGACAAAGTTGGTGAGGGAGGACCGCGGAGCAACGGGCAGCCAGCAAAAGCAGCCGACGGCACTTGGATCACCCGTAGTGGGTTCAGCTGTGCCCGATGTCGCCGCCGCACCGGCCAAATCCACGCGGCCGGGCGGCAAGGCAAAACACAAAACTAACAAGGTCGTGGACTCGGAGGAGTCCGACTTTGAACCACCGCGAGCGGCCAGCGACCGAGAACGCTGGAGCTGAGTGGAGCGGTGTGTGGAGCATTTGCTCCAACGTGACCGGCTCCGGGAGATGGAGTCGGGTCACTGTGGGCCCTATGACAAACCCACAGCAGTACCTTTTCAAGGGCTGCATAGTGTTTTCACCTCATCGGAGGGGAGCACTGCGGGTCAGTTCTGGGCTGACCTGGAAGAGGGGTCTGCAGAAGAAAAGATAAGTGTGCATGGGGTGCGAGAAAAAGAGAACTTGCTGGACATGGTGGCCAATTTTATACAGCCGGAACAGACTGGGAAAAATCTGGAGCCAAAGCTTGCTGCCAGTATTGACTATATGTCATTAAACCAGTTACAAGAGCAGGCTGTACTGGACACCACAGGAAGACATCTGGCACCGGGCAACTGCATTTCCCTAAATGTCCCAATTATCAACAACTGTATATGGAAACACATCGGAACAGGGGTCAGGAGTATGGATGTAAAATTACAAAAAGTACTAAAATTGCTGACCGCAGGGATAACAGCATTTGCCCGTACAGTGGACGACAGGAATATGTCCCAGGATCAACAAGATGCGCTGGCACTGTTCTGTAACACCCAGCACGAAATAAATAACATCAGGAAAAGTGCCATACAGCCGACACTCAACCCAAAATTCGCGGGACTGTGCAAACCTGGGGCCACAAAACCACCCATTCTCTTGTTCGGTGGCAACCTATCGAAGCAGGTAAAAGAGCTTGATGAGGAAGCCAAAACCTTGGGATTAATAAAAAGGAACACCAACAAAATCCCACTACAGCCAAAGACAGCATCCCTACGCACCCACCAGCAGAACTGGTGAAAGCTCGAAGGCACGGTATTCCAAACATGAGTCTTTTTTAGGCCATGGCCCAGGCCGGCCTTCTTGGAAGATGCGGGGAACCCCAACGCCAACACCAACCAACCCGAAAAACCAGGCACCAGCGCAACAACAACAGCGGAAGAACTACAAAAAGAAGTAAACCTGCCACTGGTATCAATGGAGGTAGGTGGGTCTGGTTCCCTAAAAGATATGGAGAGCATGGAGGTTGGGGGGAGACTACACTGGTTTTTGAATGCATGGAGCATGCTAACAACCGATACTTACATCTTAAGCAGTATCCAGGGATATACAATAGAGTTTATACACGAGTACAGCCCTCCAGTTCAACATAGACCGAACCGAGTGTTCGTGCTCTCTGGTAAAGAAAAATCAGAGGCACAAGCTGAACTGGAGCGGCTTTACATAAAAGGTGTAATTGAGATAACTCAACACGAACCATTAGAATTCGTGTCCAATATTTTTACCAAAATTCAACTGGATGGGACAACAGTGGCAATATAAAGTACTGCCAAATGGGCTATCATCAGCCCCCAGGCTGTTCACGAAAATCTTAAAACCAGCCCTAGTGTTTCTACGGAAACGTAAACACATGGTTATGGCATATTTAGATGACATACTCATTGTGGTCATAACTTTGGAATTGGCCATACAGACTGTAACAGCCACAAAACAGTTATTTGAAAAACTGGGATTTATCATCCATCCAGTTAAATCCAAACTAACACCGTCCACTACTATGGACTATTTGGGATTCACCATTGACTCAGTTCACATGACGGTGACACTACCTAAGGGAAAGGCTAGAGATTTAATAGAGGCTTGCAATAACCTCCTTGGCATCAGAAATCCATCCATCAGATTGGTAGCAAAAGTAATTGGTAAAATGGTGGCTGCTTTCCCAGCCACACAATTTGGACCTCTACATTACCAAAACTTACAGAGAACAAAAATACAAGCTCTCAAAATCAATGCAGGTCACTTTGACAGACCTATGAGACTACCAATCCAAGCCAAAACGGAAATAAAATGGTGGATAGACAACCTCTGGCTTTGTTCCAACCCATTCATTGTCAGTAACCCTTCTATGGTACTACAAACTGATGCCAGTGCACTTGGGTGGGGAGCCACCAATACCATCACCAGCTGTGGAGGTAGATGGACAGCACAGGAGGCATCTTTCTTACTCACACTGGGCATAAACTACTTGGAAATGTTGGGTGCATTCCATGGCCTTAAGTCATATTGTACTGGGTCATATCACCAGCATGTTAGATTACAAATAGACAATACCACCGTGGTAGCATACATCAACCACATGGGTGGTAACAAATCGATATCATGTGACAATCTCGCTAATTCAATTTGGCAATGGTGCATCCAGAGAGATATTTGGATATCAGCCACTTACCTACCAGGGAGACTAAATTTAGTGGCAGACACCAGGTCACGCAAATTTAATGAAAACACCGAACGGATGTTGAACAAAATGGTATTTTCTGATATTACAGCAAAATATGGAACACCAGATATCGATCTATTCGCATCCAGACTAAACAACCAGATACCTAACTATGTTTCATGGGAACCAGACCCTGGGGCAGCAGCAACAGATGCATTTTCGCTGCATTGGGGGAAATTGTTTATCTATGCATTCCCTCCTTTCTGCCTCATCAGTCGGGTATTAAGGAAAATACAACAAGACTCTGCGTCTGGTATTTTGGTAGTACCCGATTGGCCTACACAACCATGGTTCCCAGTGGTGCAAAACATGGTATTAGAACCATGTATTACCATCCCACATAGACCAGACTTGTTGCTACATCCCGTGACAGGGGATAGCCATCCATGCCATAAAAGCTTGAACCTGTTAATTTGTAGAGTTTAAAAACACCACTTCTACAACTGGGACTAACGGACCGAACAGCGAACATGATCTCGGCGGCCCAAAGACAATCAACTAAAAAACAATATCTGGTCTACATCAGGAAGTGGGAAATGTACTGTCATTAGAACAACATCACCAACAGAAACATGAACATCCCGTCTGTTCTGGAATATCTGGCAGGCCTCCACTATGATGAGGGGCTCAGCTACAGTGCCATCAACAGCACCAGAAGTGCCCTGTCGACTTACCAATGGCAAGGGACAGAGCGTTACACTGTAGGGACTCACCCTCTGGTAACAAAGCTCATGAGGGGAATATTTAATACAAATCCCCCAAAAACCAGGTACTCCCAAATTTGGGATGTAAGCATTGTCCTGAAAACACTCAGGAACTGGTCTCCAGCATCAACTCTGTCCCTACACAGACTAACTTTGAAAACAGTCATGTTAATGGCACTGGTCACGGCACAGAGGGTTCAGTCACTGCATAAACTCAGACTGGACAACATGACCTCCTCACCTGACGATATTACGTTCCACATCTACGAACTGGTAAAGCAGAACAGACAGGGATCAGCAGACCTCAATATACAATTTAGGTCATACCCTTCAGATGACCGTCTCTGTATAGTTAGACACCTGTCATTATACATAGAGAAAACAAAAATCCTAAGAGGCAATGAGAAGGGACTGCTGATCAGCCATAAGCAACCTCACAAAAGAGTGACGATCCAGACCATCTCGAGATGGCTGAAACAGGTGCTTACACAGGCTGGGGTGGATACTAACATTTTTAAATCTCATTCCACCAGGGCTGCAGCTACATCGGCAGCAGTACAACTGGATGTGCCCATGGACCAAGTCCTCGAAGCAGCAGGATGGTCAGGGGAAAGAACTTTCCAGTTATTTTACATTAAATCAGTGATGAAATCTGGAACATTTGCAGAAATTTTTTTAAGTTCTGTAAATTAATTAAACCCATAAAAGGGGTTATAATTTGTGTTAATAAATTTTATGATATCAATGACGAATCATGTCCAAATTATGTTAACACTATTCCTCCCACAGTCAAGGCAGATGTGATGCATGGACTCGTTTCCACGGCATGAAATCACAGAGCTTTAAAATCTTCACGTAGTCACTCACGTGATTCCGAAGTAAAATAGTAAGACTAAACGAGAACTTACCAGTTTGAAGTTTGATCTGTATTTTATGAGGAGTTACGATGAGGGATTACGTGCCCTCCGCTCCCACCCTGATCATATACTTAACTGGTATCTCTTCTCTAATCTTACTATGTTTAGTCATTACAGTTATCTGTGATTTCACACCGCTGCTTTGAAGAATGACACGCATGCGTCCTGGCGGGGTTCTTCACGTAATCCCTCATCGTAACTCCTCATAAAATACAGATCAAACTTCAAACTGGTAAGTTCTCGTTTAATCTTACTATTAAATCCCACTGTCCCAGGGGATTCCCTGGCCCATGAGAGCTCAATGTTCAGGATAATGTTGGGAACATTAAGCCATACATCAGGAGCACACAGCCACCAATGTAAGTGGCAAAGGAAGCAGACCAACTCCCAGGCATGTGTGGCGAAGTGTGTGTATCACACATTGACCTCAGTATCTACCACAAACCTAAAATAAGGGATTCAAAGTTGTCATCCTCAATGTTCAGAGACCACCTAAGAAGAAGATAAGTAAGAAATATTTGAACAATTAATTAAGTATTTTGTAAATTCATTATTGCAATGACTCCAGTTGCAATAAATGATTTGGAACAATAGAGATCTTCCACGTGGATTCTCTGTTTAAAGGGAACTTCACAAGCTAATTTGATGGTATTTGATGGAAGAAGTGTCCCAACCTGAAACGTCACCTATCCATGTTCTCCAGAGATGCTGCCTGACGCGCTGAGTCATTCTAGAACTTTGTGTCTTCATTTGATGGCATTTGTTTATATAGAAAGTATATTATTTTTGGTAATTCACTACTCCCTAATCTCCGTGAATGTCATGTACCATCAATTATAATTGAAAATATTATAAGGAACAGCCTGGTTACATCCATAAACCAGGTCACGTCTCTTTACAATGCAGAGGAAATTAAAATGGGGACTGCAGGCAAGGTGAACAAGAACTAAGAGGATGCAGAGAGATAAATCTGAAAAAAAACTGAAGGCAGAAGTAAAAACAAAGGAAGTGAGGGCATTTCAAGGTAGGTTTTCAAATAGATGAGATTTTTTTTGGCCAAGTCAAATCAAATCAAGTTTACTGTCTTATGAACATGAATGGTGAAAAACTTGCATACTGTAGCACCACAGGCACATAGATGTAGGCAAAACACAAAAACATAGACATATAAATTACACATGAATTCCACAAGACAATGAAAAGAAAACATTTTGTATAAAACAATTCATTAGTGCAGAAGTACACAATTAGAAAACATGTCGACGATAGTACAAGAGGTGTTTCATCGCTGAGGTAGGATTAGAGTTCTGCAGGTCAGTACAAGATCCTGATAGTTGTAGGTACACAAAAATGCTGGAGAAACTCAGCGGGTGCAGCAGCATCTATGGAGCGAAGGAGATAAGCAACGTTTCGGGCCGAAACCCTTCTTCAGACCCTTCACTCCATAGATGCTGCTGGACCCGCTGAGTTTCTCCAGCATTTTTGTGGACCTTCGATTTTCCAGCATCTGCAGTTCCTTCTTCAACACCTGATAGTTGTAGGATAGTTTGTATTTCTGAACCAGGCGGTGCGGGACTTCAGATGTCTGTATCGCTTTCCCAATAGTACCTGCGAGAAGAGGGCATAGCCCAGATGGTGGGGATCCTTGATGACAGATGCTGCTTTCTTGAGGCAGCACTTCACGTAGATGCTTTGAATGGTGAGGATGGGTGTGCCTATGATAGACCAGGCTGCCCACCACTCTCTACAACCTTTTGTGTTCCTCTGCACTGGAATCACAAACATGATACTCACAAACAAAGTCACTTAATTCACATTCATTCTGATTATATTGAGTAATTTATTGTGTTATCATCAACTATGGGTTAATATAATAATGAAAAATTATTTTCAAACCTAGAGAATGAATACCAAGTGTTTTCCCAGAAAGGTAAAATCCCCCTTTAATATTTGCTACTTAGAGAAATGGCAAAAGGGCCAAAAAGAGATGAAATGTGTTTTAATCTAGTGAGTTACTAATGTCTGCAATGTATCACCTGAAAGGATTATAAAACCAATGCCAATAGAAATTTTTCGAAAGGGATTTAGATTTAAAAAAACCTTAGGAAGAAAGCATTCTGTGACTATAAGAAAAGATCAGAGGTGAGACAAATTAGACAGTTTTTTTCAAAGGCTGACGGTACAAAAAATTCATCATTCTTTGATACAAAGGCCTTACTGCCAATATCACTTTATTCATTGAAGTCCTTACTTTTTATCTGATTAAGCCAAATCCTAGTAGATTGACACATTTGTGTCAAACAGAAATGTAATTGTCAAATTGCATTGATGAGGGGGGAAAGATTACTCTGGACTTTGCGTTCAGTGAAATTAAAAATGCATAAATACATTTTAAAACGTAGTGCTGCAATTTGCAATGAGAACAATTCCCTTCCTTTTCAGTATCAGTAAATCATGTGCATGTAATTAAATGACACAGAAACTCGGAGACACATTGTTCGAAAGAATAATCTTTAAATTACATTGGTTTGGGGTTAAAGGCTGGTAAGTCATGAAAATCATAATTTAATTTAGTTTAGTTTAGAGATACAGCATGGAAATAGTCCATTCAGCCCATCGAGTCTGTGCAGACCGTTGATCACCCATTCACACTAGTTCTATGTTATCCCACTTTCTCATCCACTGCCGATGCACGAGAGACAATTTACAGAGACAAATTCACCTACAAACCTGCACAAATTTGGGATGTGGGAGGAAGCCAGAATATTTGTAGGAAACCCTGATGGTCACAGGGAGAACATGTAAACTCCACACAGGCAGCACCCAAAGTCATGATCAAACCTGGGTCTCTGGTGCTATGAGGCAATAGCTAAACCAGCTGGGGTAATTGTGCTGCCCAACCAAAATGTCAGCAACTTGCATTTACAATGTATATTTAAAAGAAAGATGTCCCAAGTTACATGACAGAAAGGCATCCATCTGCACTTCAAGCTACCTCGGAAAAGCAGCCAATATAATCAAATTCTTGTCCCACCTTGTAGCAATGTTACAAAATTTTGAGATTTTAAAAATCAAGTCTGTAATTTATCCCATCAGATAAAGCATAAAAATAAGTTTAATTTGACACCTAATTCACTTTCATATCTCAAGTATTTAAAAGTTATGGTCATACTCGGAAATGAGCATCTTGTTCCCTATTGATTTTCTATGGACATAACAAAAAAGTTGTGATCGTGAACAGTCAAAAGCCCATAACTTTCTTAAAAATTAAGAGAACTGAATGAAATTTTCAGTTATCATAGATTGAAGCATTCTGAAACAAATATAAAATAATCTTACTTGGATGACCTGAAATTAAAGCATATAATTAGTTAGTTACCTAATTGTAGCTAATTTCAGACTTCAATTACTAGATCTAAACATCTATCCATTTCTTAATAAATTATTAACATTTTTAAATAGCCTAAATGTCCAAATAATATTCACAAATAATTCACAATAAAACATGATTTTTAAATCTCATTTACATTAATTTATAGACCAAATGGAAGGAATTTAGTGTTCAATTGCTGTAAATAAATGCCCATTTAAATCAGCTTTCTAGTGGGATCCTGTGGAACGCGCTGGTTTAGAACGTTCACATTGCGGTAGATTTGTGCCCCAAATGCCCAGAAAAATACTGCGCGATATAATGGGGCCAAATTGAGCTACTCGCAATATTAAACTTTGTATAAAGGGATCTTTAGAAGCCCTTTTTAATGTAAAAATATACAACCTAACTTCTGCTATTTGCTTTATGAGACTCTGCGGTTGCTGGCGGTCGCGGGTTTAGAGATTGATTTTTAAACTACTATAACTATTATACGAGGCCTTTAAACCTAATAATAGCTTTTGCGACGGGGTCTTCCAGCGATTTTTCGTTAATTATTAACTAGGCTGAACATCTTCGATTTGAACAGCCTAGAGAAAATCGCGTTTTAAACCCGCCCCCTCTAAACGGCGCCAAAATCGCGCACACCCGTAGCGGCAGATTTTCAAAGACGCTTCAGGTAGGCTTTGCAACATACCTACACCTTGGTCTTTTCTACTATCCCTGCTCCCACCTGGTAGAAGGTACAAAAGCATGAAAGTGCGCACCACCAGACTCAGGAACAGATTCTTTCTCTCTGTTATCAGTCTTCTGAATAGCCCTTCTGCATGCTAGGGTGCAGTTCGATTCATCTCTATCCAGCTGAGGACATTGGACTTTCCCTAGGGAAATAATGCGCTGCAATGCTGGGACGTTTATTCTGCACTCAGCATCTTCCCTTTGCTCTACCTATTGTACTTGAGTTTGAACTGATTTATATATATGGACAGTATATCTGATCTGTTTGGATGGCATGCGAAACAAAGCTTTTCACTGTACCTCGGTACATGTGACAATAATAAACCTAAACCTAAATCTAACGAGGCTTTAGGTATGAGATGGGGAGAGAAACCACCCCCCACATGCACACACACTAACCACCCCCCTTGTTATTGGAGAAGGGGGGGTGAGAGAGAGAGAGGGGGGGAAGGGGGGGAGAGGGGAGAGAGAGGACAGGGGAGGAGAGATGAGGAGGGGGGAGAGGAGGGGGGGGGGTCGAGGAGGGGGGTAGAGGAGGAGGGAGAGGGACGGGAGATGGGGGGAGAGGGGAGGGGGAGAAGGGGGCGAGTGGCCGGGGGAAAGAGAGGGGGCGGGAGAGAGGGGCGAGGGGTGAGAGGGGGGGGGAGAGAGGCAGTGGAGAGAGGGGGGGAAAGAGGGGGGAAAGAGAGGGAGGGAGTGGGGGGAGAGGGGAGAAGGGGAGAGACAGGGGGGGATAGAGGGGGGAGGGAAGAGAGAGGAGCTGACCAAGCGACCTGAGAACTTGGAGCCTTCAGTGCAGGGCCTGACCTGCTCGTTCTTTCTGTGTCTTTAGGAGCGGCGGGCGGATGGCTGGCGACCAAAGGACTGCGAATTCGACGGCTTCAGTGCAGGGCCCGACTTCATCTCTGGCAGCATCTTTTGAATAACGGGGGGAGGTTGGAGAGGTGGGGGGGGGGGTGGGGAGACGGGGGGGAGACGGGGGGGAGACGGGGGGGGAGACGAGGGGGTGGTGGGGAGACGGGGGGGAGACGGGGGGGGAGACGGGGGTGACGTCACTCGCAGCGCATGGAACAGAGCCATTGTGACATCATCAGAGAATTTTTCACACAGAGAGTGGTGAATCTGTGGAACTCTCTGCCACAGAAGGTAGTTGAGGCCAATTCATTGGCTATATTTAAGAGGGAGTTAGATGTGGCCCTTGTAGGTAAAGGGATCAGGGGGTATGGAGAGAAGGCAGGGATGGGATACTGATTTGGATGATCAGCCATGATCATATTGAATGGCGGTGCAGGCTTGAAGGGCCGAATGGCCTACTCCTGCACCTATTTTCTATGTTTCTATGTTTCTATGAAAGACAGTCGTTTTTAAATTCAAAGTTTTGTCAGATTTTTGAACATTTTCAGTAATAACTCGCGAAATAAAGCATGAAACTTTCAGATAAGGCGAATTTGGACTCCACGGGGAAAATCTATACCGGAAAATGTAAAACTTTTACCATTACCGTGTCGTTTTTTCGTGAAGATGTGATTATACACAAACAAATAAACACACACACACACACACACATACAATGTCAGACTTTTAAGTATATAGATATATGATATTTTACATGCCATGAAGTACCTTGAGAGACTGGTTATGGTGCACATTAAGTCCAGCCTCCTATTTAAGTTTGCCACACTTTGCAAGCAGACAGTTTCTCCCTGGCCCTATTCTCATCCATGCAATATCTGGATAACAAGGATACCTAGTCTCTGTCCTCATTTATATTTTATCTCTGTTCGCTTTGTTGTTACCTTCTCTGGTTTTCACAACTTAATTTTCCTTATCTCTGTATCTCTGTCTCCCCTGATTCAGTCTGAAGAAGGATCTCGTCCTGAAACGATACCCATTCCTATCCAGAGATGCTACCTGTCCTGCTGAGTTACTCCAGCATTTTGTATCTATCTTCGGTTTAAACCAGCATCTGCAGTTCCTTCCTACAACAAGGACACCTATGTCAGACTCTGATTTATTGACTATAATTCCGCCTTTAGCACCATAAGCACACCCACACTCACCTCCAATCTCCGGGATTTCGGAGTCAGCACCCACCTCTGCAAATGTATCCTTAACTACCATAGACCACAATCATGGTGACAAAACATCCTCAACAATAATTCTCAACGCAAGTGCCCCACAACAATTTCTCTTATAGTAACAAGTCTGTATTTGCCAAGTCTGACTTGCAGATGGCAAGTAATTCCAGAATATCAGGAAGTCAATGGTGCAGAAATATAAATAATGTTCTTTAGTTTAGTTTAGTTTAGTTTAGTTTAGTGATACAGCTTGGGAACAGGCCCTTCGGCCCACTGACCATCGATCACCAGTTCCCACTTTCCCACTGTTATCCCTTTTTCTCATCCACTCCCTACACACGAGAGGCAATTTAAGGAGTCCAATCAATCTACAAACCCATATAACCATATAACAATTACAGCACGGAAACAGGCCATCTCGGCCCTTCTAGTCCGTGCCAAATACTTACTCTCACCTAGTCCCATCTACCTGCACTCAGACCACAACCCTCCATTCCTTTCCCGTCCATATACCTATCCAATTTATTTTTAAATTATAAAAACGAACCTGCCTCCACCACTTCCATTGGAAGCACATTCCACACAGCTACCACTCTCTGAGTAAAGAAGTTCCTCCTCATGTTGCCCCTAAACTTTTGTCCTTTAATTCTCAAATCATGTCCTCTTGTTTGAATCTTCCCTACTCTCAATGGAAAAAGCTTATCCACGTCAACGCTGTCTATCCCTCTCATCATTTTAAAGCCGCACATAAACCCGCACATCTTTGGGACGTGGGACGAATCCAGAGCACTCAGAGGAAAGGCACATGGTCATAGGAAGAACATGAAAACTCCACACAGACAGTACCCGAGGTCAGGATTCACCCTGCGTCTCTGGAGCTCTGAGGCAGCAGTAATCTACTATTGTAATGGAGGAAGTTTGCAGCTTATGTGTAAGAAGGAACTGCAGATTCTGGTTTAAATCGAAGATAGACACAAAAAGCTGGAGTAACTTAGCTGGACAGGCGGTATCTCTGGAGGGAAGGAATGGGTGACTTTTCGGGTTGTGCCCCGAAATTTCACCCATTCCTTGTCTCCAGAGTTGCTAACTGTTCCGCTGAGTTACTCCAGCTTTTTGTGTCAAACTTGCAGCGTATAACAACAATTGTCTTGGTGGCATGAATTAATTGCAGCTGTTGTAAACAATGAAAATGAACATATTTGCTGGAATGCTGCATACCACATATTAAAATTTTGTAAGTCATATTATATGTGGAAAGTTTGAAAATATTATCTACGCTTCCAGACTAAATTACTAAATTGGCAAATGTGTCTATGTATGGAAGTTGTTGTTAAACTGCTATCTGGTGTGGGAAAAAACTGGCCCCAAAATAGTTTTGTTCCATTTGAACAATGAATCAGCAGTCTATGAATGACTGTTCCAGTCAAAACAATACAGAAGAATATTCCAGCAACAAACTGCATGCTTACTGATTCAGCTACCACCTCTGCTTTTAACATTTTGAGCAGTTTTAACAATCTTACAATGCACAAAGTAACAAAGATTTCTGATTACTCAGCAGTTGCATGTATAACCATGTTATTTTCCTTTAGCTGATGAAATGACAAAATTATAACAAACAAATATTATGAATGTCATATTTAAGTGGATTTAATCTTTGTCAAACACGGCAAAACAAAACCTCAAGTAATTAAACAAGATCGCATGATGAGTTTGTCTGTGGTTCAAAGTACGTTGATTATACTAGAAGGATACCTTTATCCATACATAGAACATAGAACAGTAAAGCACAGGAATGGACCCTTTGTCCCACAATGTTTGCCAAACAAGGCGTCAAGCTGAACTGATCTCATCTGCCTGCAAATGATCCATATCTGTCCATTCCCTTCAAACCCATGTGGCTATATAAAAGCTTATTTAACGCTACTATCGTATCTGCCTCCACCACTAGCCCTGGCAATGTGTTCCAGGCCCCACCACCCTCTATGTAAAAAACTTACCCTGCACATCTCCATTATATTTTCTCCCTCTCCCTCTTAGTTTATATTCACATGTACTGAGGTACAGTGGTTGTGTGCTGGAAAAACTATACATGATTATAATCAAGCTGTCCACAGTGTACAGATACAGGATAAAAGGAATAACATTTGGTGTAAGGTATAGTGCAGTAAAGTCTGATTAAAGATAGTCCGAAAGTCTCCAATGAAGTAGATGGTAGGACAGGACTGCTCTCTAGTTGGTCTTAGGATGGTTTACTTGCATGATAACAGCTGGCGACTGTCAGTGAATCTGGAAGGATGCATTTTCACTTTTCTATACCTCTTACCTGGTGGGAGATGGGAGAAGAAAGAGTGTCCGGGGTGAGATTGTCCTTGATTTTGCTGGTGGCCTTGCTGAGGCAACGTTGTGTAGATGGAGTCAATGGAAGGGAGGTTGGTCTGTGTGATGATCTACGCTGCATCCACAAGTCTCTGTAATTTCTTGTGGTCTTGGATCGAGCTGTTCCCAAACCATGCTGTGATGCATTCCATTAAAATGTTTTCTATGGCACATCGGTAGAAGTTGATGAGAGTTGTTGGGGACATGCTGAACTTCCTAAGCCTTTTATGGAAGTCGAGACATTAGTGTGCTTTCTTGGTCCTTGCTTCAATATGGCTGGACCAGGACAAGTTATTGGTGATATTCACTCCGATGAATTTGAAGCTTTCAACAATCTCTACTTCGGCACCGTCAAACCGGGGCATGTGTACCATTTCGCTTCCGGAATTCGATCACTATCTCCTTTGTATTGCTGACATTGAGAGAAAGTTCTCCTTCCTGTTCTCCGTCACCTCATTATTTGATATCCTGCCCACTACAGTGGTGCCATCTGTGAATTTGGGAGAAATATAATATTCCTTTATTTGGCATCATCTTCACTTGTTGCTTTGAGGGGTAACCCAGGGAATATTCATCCAAGGCAGCCTACTAGCATTTAAATAACATGAAGGTGAAGGTCTGTGCCCATGATAATGGCATTTATACTTCCAGATGTGACTCACTTTCAGTTTTGCATGCGTTCCAGACCAAAGAAAGAACTGGGCACTGGTACAATTTTAAATGGTTCAATGCCAAAGATTTAGCAAATGAGCTTTAACATTGGGCACAAAAAAATTGCTCTTCTGCTTAGATATCTGCACTGGAAACAGTGTTGCTTCCTGCCCTGACAATGAGATAAATTAGAATTGAGAACAACATCATCTTACATTTCTGAAGCTCTTTATTATAAAGGAAACTTTATTTTCTGCATATAAATATACTGATAAAAGTAAAGTGGAAAGATTTTCCGAGGCAACTCTTAAACATATAACCATATAACAATTACAGCACGGAAACAGGCCATCTCGGCCCTACAAGTCCGTGCCGAACAACTTTTTTCCCTTAGTCCCACCTGCCTGCACTCATACCATAACCCTCCATTCCCTTCTCATCCATATGCCTATCCAATTTATTTTTAAATGATACCAACGAACCTGCCGCCACCACTTCCACTGGAAGCTCATTCCACACCGCTACCACTCTCTGAGTAAAGAAGTTCCCCCTCATGTTACCCCTAAACTTCTGTCCCTTAATTCTGAAGTCATGTCCTCTTGTTTGAATCTTCCCTATTCTCAAAGGGAAAAGCTTGATCACATCAACTCTGTCTATCCCTCTCATCATTTTAAAGACCTCTATCAAGTCCCCCCTTAACCTTCTGCGCTCCAGAGAATAAAGACCTAACTTATTCAACCTATCTCTGTAACTTAGTTGTTGAAACCCAGGCAACATTCTAGACAGGCATATATATCTTTATTAAATGATTCGTCAAATTCTTGTTAGACATGGCAATCATAGTTTAATTTTATTGCTGCAGTTATTAAGGGGTGCGGCAGGGTGGCGCAGCAGTAGAGTTGCTGCCTAAAGGGCCTGTCCCACTTGGCTGTCTTTCGTGCACCATTTACGTGACCTGCTAGCTGTGGGTAGCGTGTGGGTGGTGCGGGATGGGCGCATAGAGTGGTGTGGAGGAGTGTGGAGTGGAGTGGCATGGAAGCTTCGTCCTGCATTAAATCTTCGCGCGCCACCGGCCTGTCGCGTAACTGACGGCCAAAGTGGGACAAGCTCAAGACTCCGGTCCCACAGCGCAACGTCTCACTTCCAACAGCAGCAGAATCAGGCAAGCGATGGTCGAACTCGGCCTGGGGCTCACGGCCGCTGCGGATCCGCATCCGCCCCCACTCCTACTCCCAGAGCGGGGCCAAGACGATTGAAGCTAGACACAAAATGCAGGAGTAACTAAGTGGGACCAGCAGCATCTCTGGAGAGAAGCAATGGGTGACGTTTCGGGTTGAGACCCTTCTTTCAGACTGAAGAAGAGTCCGGCCTGTCGTGTAAGTGACAGCCCAAGTGGGACAGGCCCTTTGCAGCGAATGCAGCGCTGGAAACCCGGGTACAATCCCGACTACTGGCGCTGTCTGGATGGAGTTTGTACGTTCTCCCCGTGACCTACGTTGGTTTTCTCCGAGATCTTCGGTTTCCTCCCACACTCTAAAAACGTACAGGTTTGTAGGTTAATTGGCTTGGTAAATGTAAAAATTGTTCCTAGTGTGTGTAGAATAATGTTAATGTGCGGGGATCGCTGGTCGGCGTGGACCCGGTGGGCCAAAGGGCCTGTTTCCGTGCTGTATCTCTAAACTAAACTAAACTAAAAATTAAGATTTATATCTAGACTATAAGTAACATAATTATTATTAAGTAAGAGCATTGTCAGCAGGCATTCTCTTCAAGAGGTTCTCTTCAATGAGGAAGTCTTGGATTCTTTGCTGTAATTAGTAGATGTACATCTGTGGGAAAATAGTTTGTGCAACTGAAAATCAAATACCTATATGTGCTGAAAATCTGAAACCAGGGGCCACAGTTTAAGAATAAGGGGTAAGCCATTTAGAACGGAGACGAGGAAACACTTTTTCTCACAGAGAGTTGTGAGTCTGTGGAATTCTCTGCCTCAGAGGGCAGTAGAGGTCAGTTCTCCGGTTACTTTCAAAAGAGAGCTAGATAGGGCTCTTAAAGATAGCAGAGTCAGGGGATATGGGGAGAAGGCAGGAACGGGGTACTGATTGGGGATGATCAGCCATGATCACATTGAATGGCGGTGCTGGCTCGAAGGGCCTATTGTCTATTGTTTATAATGTTCTGATAGGGATTGACAATGGATGCTGAGAGGATATACAGTTTCAGTGTAAGGAGTAAGGAGATGACAATAATTAAGACTTTCTTCTCTAAAGGGTGGTGACACTTTGGAATTGTTAATCCCAGAGAGAGATGGAGGTGGATCCTATTCAGGGAGAAGATTGACAGATATTTGAATACAAGGTACTCAAGGGAAATGGGATAAGAGAGGGAATAGAAACATAGAAAATAGGTGCAGGAGTAGGCCATTCGGCCCTTCGAGCTTGCACCGCCATTCAATATGATCATGGCTGATCATCCAACTCAGTATCCCGTACCTGCCTTCTCTCCAGACCCCCTGATTCCTTTAGCCACAAGGGCCACATCTAACTCCCTCTTAAATATAGCCAATGAACTGGCCTCCCTCTATGGCAATAATGTCCTTCCTCAGATTTGGAGACCAAAACTCCAGGTGTGGCACGCAATACTCCAGGTGTGGTCTCACCAAGACCCTGTACAACTGCAGTAGAACCTCCCTGCTCCTATACTCAAATCCTTTTGCTATGAATGCTAACATACCATTCGCTTTCTTCACTGCCTGCTGCACCTGCATGCCCACTTTCAATGACTGGTGTACCTGGAGGCCAAGATTGGATAAGCCATGATCTTATTGTATGGCGGAGCAGAACTGATGAGCTGATAAATCTATTCCTGGACCGGTTTCTTATGTTCTAATGAGTACCCATGCGGGAGAAAATGTCAGTGGAGGTGTATCAAGACCATTTCCAAGTGCTCCATCTGAAGAATCTATAATTCAGTCTTTGAAGGAGCTTTGCTTATTTCTGTAGCCCGTTCAGTAAACAAGTTCCACAGCTGAAGAAGGGTCTCGACCCAAAGCGTCACCCATTCCTTCTCTCCAGAGATTCTGCGTGTCCTGCTGAGTTACTCCAGTTTTTTGTGTCCACAGCACATACCTGTACAATTCTGTCTGTGGCAAAGAAAGTGATTGCTGCTTTCAATCTTCATGCCTTTGACTCATTCTAGAATGCCATATCATTGCCCCTATTGTCAATCTTATGTATATCTGAATTACGCCGATTGCCATTTCCTAAATGCAATGTTTATTTGCAATGCCGCACACTACTTCTTTCGGATGCATTTGTGTCAGAACCTATTGAGAGCTATTATGCTTCAACACAACAGTGATTCAGTTTCAAGCTCAATAGCAGGGACAGCAGTGAAGCTGCTGGATGGTTTGTGAATCGTTTTCATTTAGGGCTCATCATATCCTTTTGCACAAATGTTCGTATTTGCCTTAAAGTCAAGGACTGAGCAAGCCATTGGCAGCCAAGAGAATGGTTGCAGTGTCTGGAAGTGTCAAGAACTGCCTTTCAGCAAGTGTGAGCACGGTTCAATTAATTGCGGTGTTAGACAGTGTGTCTCAGAAAAGGCGAATGAAAAATGATTACAAGTCTGTCAGAAAACATAATGATGAAGTTGCAATGCTTGACAAAGATAGACAATTACTGAGGGGCAGCTGAGGCAAGGCTGATTTGGCATTTCTCAGACTGATTATTATAACCTAATATTAAAAACATTACCTGATCCATATTGTCAGACAAGAGACACAAACAATGCTGATTTATTCCAACTATCATAACAGTGATACTTTGATTCTGATGCCATAGGTGTTACAAGTTTTCAGTTTTTCTTTTGAATAGGGTGAGAGGACAAGATTTAAGAGGAACCTGAGAAGCAATGTTTTCACACAGTATATGGTGGGTATATGGAACGAGCTGCTAGGGGAGGTAGTTGAGGCAGTTACTATTGCAAGCATTTAAAAGACATTTGGACAAATAGAAGGATAGGAAAGGTTCAGAGGGATATGGTCAAACGGGGAAAAATGGGATGATGGGACGAGCTTAAATGGAGCATCTTAGTTGGCATGGATCAATTGGGCTGAAGGGCCTGTTTCGGTGCTGACTCTGACCTGTAACTCTATAACCTGAGTGTGTGCGTGTGTGCGTGTGTGCGTGCGTGCGTGCGTGCGTGCGTGCGTGCGCGTGCGCCTGCGTCTGCGTCTGTGTCTGTGTCTGTGTCTAGTGGGATTTGTGAGGGGTGCAGGAATCAGAGAGAGGCAGAATATAAGGGAGTTTGGAATCTCATGAGGAACCTGCAAGTATATTGAGTAAATCAATCAATATCTTTTCAATGCAGCCTCATCTGGATCATTTTGCTTTTTCGTTGCTGTCCAATCAGTCGCAAAAGATGGGAGGAGAACCGCACAATGTGGTCATGACTTTTGGTTTGAATAGTTCAATGGAAAGAGTTTTCCGCTCTGCAAAGGCAGATTTGCCATAAGGACGTGCTGACATATCATCAAAGTGGCCTATGTTAACTATATTAACTGCTATACATCGGCGATACATAAAATGTGGACTCTTATACATGGGCGAGACCAAACACAGACTGGGCGACCATTTCGCAGAATACCTTCGCTCAGCCCGCCCGAACCAACCTGATCTTCCGGTTGTTGGACACTTTAATTCTCCTTCCCATTCCTACACAGACCTTTCTGTCCTCGGTCTCCTCCATTGTCAGAGTGAGGTTAAACACAAATTGGAGGAACAGCTTCTCATATTTCGCTTGGGCAGCTTACAGCCCAGTGGTATGAATATTGATTTCTCTCATTTCAGGTAGCCCTGGCATTCCCTCTCTCTCTCTCTCTCTCCCTCCCCCACCCAAGTCGCACTAGCTTTTCATTTTCACCCGACAAACAGCGTGAAATGGCCTGTTTCCTTTATCATTGTTCCTTATTTGCAAATCTTTCATTCATTGTCCTGGTGACGGAGACGAGGAGACACTTTTTTCACAGAGAGTGGTGAGTCTGTGGAATTCTCTGCCTCAGAGGGTGGTGGAGGCAGGTTCTCTGGATGCTTTCAAGAGAGAACTAGATAGGGCTCTTAAAAATAGCAGAGTCAGGGAATATGGGGAGAAGGCAGGAACGGGGAGTGGAGATGATCAGCCATGATCATATTGAATGGCGGTGCTGGCTCGAAGGGCCGAATGGCCTACTCCTGCACCTATTGTTTATTGTCTATTGTCTTTATCTCTCCACATCACTATCTATATCTCTTGTATCCATTATCCCTAACCAGTCTGAAGAAGGGTCTCGACCCGAAACGTCACCCATTCCTTCTCTCCAGAGATGCTGCCTGTCCTGCTGAGTTACTCCAGCTTTTTGTGTCTATCTTTGTTTTAAACCGGTATCTGCAGTTCCTTCTTACACATTTTTTCTGTCCACTGTGAAATCTCCTCAAGGTATGTCTACTTTGAAGAAGTTCTCCTCCTCTCACCGACGAGTGTTGCACAACATTCTCTCTCACTGCTCCCCCTCTGTGATTCCTCCTGCTCTCTGAACCTACGGCCATGTTTTAATCCAGACTCGCTACCACAGCCATGTGTGTGTTTTCTCGGTGCTTGCCTGTGCCACCATCTTCTACCTCATGGATTCCAGCTCCGGTTCCAGACATCTCAGTGCGGACCCAACCCAGATACCGACAGTTAATCTGCTACTTTTTGCAACAGTTCTCCTTCCGCCAGGGCAGGAAAAAGTGCCTGAGAGAGCTCGGTGTGGGGCCTCGCATTGACCATTACTTTCTAAGAGGTAGGAAAAATCAGTGCAGTGAAGCCCAGTGGCAGGATAACCACCACAGTCCACAGGGTATCAGCACCCCAGGCGAAGCTCAACCAGGTACAGTCCCACCAACAGACACGAGTCCAGAGACCCAACCAGCCACAGTCAGCGGTAGAGAGGGGAAATGGAAGGGAAAAAGCCTCAAATCTTGTGGCCTAAATCCTGCCGGAGGAAAGAGTGGGAGACCATTAACACTGACCTCGTCCATCTTCTGGAAGGATTGAAGGGATGTGTGGAAAGAAAACTGGAGAAGATGGGAGACACCATATACGACTATGGGGCGGAGAGATTTGGGGTGAAGGTCATGAAACAGAGGACACAGAAGGAACCAGCACTCCAGTACAAGTCCAGGAGGCAGCAGGAGATCAAAAGACTGGTGAAAGAAAGCTGAGAAAACAGTGGAGGAAGGCCACAGAGGCAGAAAGGAAAGGACTCGAGGCACTGCAGACAGAAATAAAGCAGCGCCTGGCAATCCTGTGAAGAGCAGAATGCCTGAGAAAGCAACACAAGAAGAAAGAACGGGCGAGGACAAGTTTCTACGGAGATCCGTATAAGTTTGTCAAAAGCCTCTTTGTCAAGGAGACGAGTGGGATCCTGAGAGTACCTGTAAGGGAACTGGAGGAGCACCTGAGGAAGACGTATTGTGACAACCTGAGGCATGAGCCAGTCATCATTCCAGATGACATGCCACCTATCCACCCACCTGAGCATCAGATGGACATAAGGCCTCCTACATGGAAGGAGGTGGTGAACACAGTCAAACGGGCAAGAACAGCATCAGCCCCAGGGCCCAATGGCATTCCATACAGGCTCGAGAAGAACACCCCTGGTGCCTGAAATACCTTTGGAAGTTAATGAAAGTGGCATGGGGGAAAGGGATCATACCTAAGGCATGGCTAAGGGCAGGAGGGATCTTAACTACCAAAGAAAAGAACTCCTCAACCATTAGCCAATTCCGCCAGATCAGCCTTCTGAACGTGGAAGGAAAGATCTTCTTTGGTGCTGTGGCCCAAAGACTCTCAGCATTTTTGCAGAGCAACAACATCATTGACACGTCAGTGCAGAAAGCAGGGGTACGTGGTTTCTCAGGATGTCTGGAACATGCAAACGTCATCTGGCACCAGATACAAACTGCCAAGAAGGAAAAGAGAGATCTGCATGTGGTTTTCTTAGATCTTGCCGATGCCTTTGGTTTCGTGCCCCATGAGACTCTTTGGGCAGCTTTTAATTTCTTCCAGGTCCCAGAGGTCATCACAAAGCTGGTTAAAGCTTATTTCCGGGACCTCCAGTTCTGCGTCACAACAGAGGACAACACCACTGCCTGGCAGCAACTTGAGGTAGGCATAATGGCAGGCTGTACCATTTCTCCTCTGGTTTTCACCATGGCAATGGGGCTCATCATTCGAGCATCACGATGGGTGGTCGGAGGGGAGCGCTTGAAGAGTGGGCTGCGCCTTCCTCCAATCAGGGCGTGCATGGATGACATGACCACAAGTTGTCTCTGTACTGTACACTGCACAATGACAATTAAAGTTGAATCTAAATCTGATAACAACAACAAAAGCATGCACCAAACGCCTGCTGGATAAACTCCAGGAAAACATCAAATGGGCACGAATGGAGATGAAACCCAGCAAATCCTGCAGTATTTCCATCGTCAAAGGCCGACACTGATGAAAGGTTCCGCATCAATAACGAGCCAATACCAACTGTCCTGGAGAAACCTGTCAAAAGCCTCGGGCGATGGTTCACCACATACCTCAAGGATGCAGAGCAGGTGGAACAACTCAGGCAGGATACAATCAGTGGCCTCAAGCAAATCAACAACACTGCTCTCCCAGGGAGGCTGAAGCTTTGGTGACCAACTCGGTCTACTGCCCCGACTCATGTGGCCAATTGCCATCAACGAGGTCACTTTATCCCATGTCAACCAGCTGGAGAGACTGGTGAACTCACAAGTGAGGAAGTGGCTTGGGCTACCGAGATGCCTCAGCAGCAAAGGGCTCTATGGGAATGGAGCCCTCTCACTGCCAGTCTCAAGCCTAGTGGAGGAATACAAATGTGCCAAAGTGAGGCTGGACATGACACTAACAGAATCCCGGGTCCCAATAATAAGAGGTGTCACTCCAACCCTAGCAACAGGGAAGAAATGGACTCCAGCAGCAGTGGTACTGGACGCAAAATCCGCCCTCCAACACCGGGACATAGTGGACCATGTCCAACAAGGCCAAGGGGGCTTTGGCCTGGGAGCAATGAAACCTACCTGGCAAAAGGCTACTCCAGCTGAACGTCGCCACCTGGTTGTGGAGGAGGTGTGCCACCAGGAAGAAGCAGCCAGGTGTGCCAAAGCCATATCCCAAGCCAAACAAGGCCGCTGGATGAGGTGGGATGACGTTGAGAGGAGAAAGATCACACGGAGAGAGCTGTGGAGCATGGAGTCAAATAAGTTGAGCTTCATTATCAGAGCCACATATGATGTCCTTCCCTCTCCCACAAACCTAAATCTTTGGCTGGGAGAGGATCCAGCCTGCTCCCTGTGTGCAGTTCCAGCAAACCTCAAGCACACCCTGGTCGGTTGTAAGACCAGCCTAACACAAGGCAGATACACCTGGCGACACAACCAGGTGCTGAGGTGTTTGGCAGCTGAACTCGAGTGTAAGAGAGTTACCACCAACGCCATGCCTATCAATGCCCAGATAACATTAGCCGCAAATACCATCCTTCATCCGGGAAGGAGAGAAACGGAGGACTAACCCCTCGCCTCTCAACTCATGCCCACTGAACACAGCCAGGGACTGGGAAATGCGTGTTGACCTAGGCCAGAGGTTTCCGTTCCCAGTTGAAATCGCAGTTACCAACCTGCGACCAGACCTCGTTCTCTGGTCCAACTCCTGTCGGCGTGTTTTCATCATTGAGCTGACGGTCCCCTGGGAGGAGGCGGTGGACGAGGTTGATGAAAGAAAAAGGCTTTGATATTCAAACTTTGCAGCAGAGGAGAGAGGTTGGAGTGTAAGGGTGTGTCCAGTGGAGGTGGGGTGCAGGGGCTTTGTAGCCAGTTCCACCACAAGGCTCCTGAGGGAAGTAGGAGTCAAAGGGCAGGCACAAATAGAGGTAATAAAAGAACTTGCCAATGCCGCCGAATGGAGCAGTCACTGGCTGTGGCTGAAGAGGAAAGATGCTGTCTGGGCTGCCACGTGACCATCTAGAGGCTAACCATAAGACACACACCCAGGTCTGATCACCCTGCGGTGGGCCAGCCTCGACTGAGGGTGTCTTGTGATAAAAGGCCGAAACACCCAGTGACGTTGAGGTACACAACTGAAGATGTGTCTGATTGATAGCAAAATCACCGAGTGGTCACCCCCAAGAATGTCAATTGTAGTGAAAAATAGTAAGATTAAACGAGAACTTACCAGTTCGAAGTTTGATCTGTATTTTATGAGGAGTTACGATGAGGGATTACGTGAAGAACCCGTCCAGCACGCTTGCGCGGCATACTTCAAAGCAGCGGTGTGGAATTACAGAAAACAACACAGTAATTGAAATAAACATAGTAAAGATAAGGAGAACTAAGTTACCAGTTGATCTCTATAATTGAGGGTGGGAGCGGAGGGCACGTAATCCCTCATCGTAACTCCTCATAAAATACAGATCAAACTTCGAACTGATAAGTTCTCATTTAATCTTACTATTTTACTTCGGAGTCACGTGAGTGACTACGTGAAGATTTTAAAGCTCTGTGATTTCAAACTGTGTAACAGTCCATACTTCACTCGCTGCCGAAGTCATCCAAGGGGGGGAAGTATGTTATCGTAATCAAACATGAATCTGTTTGCAAAAACAACAATGGTATTATTTGACAATAATAACAAAGAATTAACGCTCTCCCGGGCTTAAATTATATATTTTTTGCAGCGCCTAAAATTCTCTCTGCAAATGAAAACAGGTTTTATAATGGCTAGTTGTAGAAGGTAAAAAATTATTTCCATGGACCATCCTGCTGTTATCAGGGTAGGTCCAATGGCACATCCATACTGTTTAGCCACCGACATGGATACTGCTCTGGTGGAGTGAGATGTTTAATATCGGTATCCAGCAGCTCCCAATACCTGTTTGAGCCATCTAGAGACGGTTTGGCTCGGTACCCTGACCCAGTGGCTTACTAGTGGCTGACCTATTGTGCTTGTCGTCTCCCTCGGGAATTTTAGGTTGTGTTGATATTGTAGAAGGTGAGTCATAACACATAACAATGGTCAGGTGGGTACGCCCGGAATTCCATAATACGTCTAGAAGTTCCTGGTTTACTCTGTTTTACCAGCTCATGAATGATGAATGTTATTTGGTCTGATGTTATGACCATGTTGTCCAGTCTAAGTGGATAAGGCCTGGACCCTACGCTGAGTCTAAGCCATCAGCATGGCCGTATACAGGGTAGCTGTCTTCAGAGTGAGGATCTGGCTGGTGGCCATCCCTAGATAAGTCAGGACAACGTTGACATCCCAGATCTTGATATATCTAGGTCTAGGGTTTTGAATAGAAGGTATCTCTCTTAATTTGGCCATCAGTAGACAAGGTCCTATGGCCTGCTCCCCTTGGTGTCTGTCTTAGATAGACTGACAGTGCATTTCTAGTGCATCGGATAGTGCTATAATTCAGACCTTCATTGTAGTGAAGGTTGGCCAGGAACTCCGATACATAGATATGGTGGTTGATAGTAGGTTTCTGTTCTTGAGCAGTATGTTCCCACTTTCTTATACTGGAGAGATATGGAGTCGGTGAGATGCTGTTGTCGTGTCCATGGTCCTATTTGACAGTCCCAGGTTCATCAGAAGGTCTTTTAGGAATTTGCAACCCAGTGCTTATTATGTCATGGCATGGGTGACTTTCTTCTGATACAGGGTGGATCAGTGAAAACTGGTCCACTGGAAATGGTCATGGGTTTCAATGACCCTGTCAAGGACCACTGGGAACCATGGCTGTGTGGACCAGTTGGTACTACCAACGTTAGAAGTAAAGTTCATCTGTATTCTGCGTAGTACTTAACTGATGAGGCAGAAAAGGGGGAGAAAAACATAGCCATTAGTCCCCCCCCCCCCCCCCCCCCCCCAGTTCAGTGGAAATGTATCTATTGCTGCTGCCTCAAAGTCTGGCTCCCAAGCGACATATATCGGTACGTGGTGATTTAGTCGGAATGCAAAGAAATCGATATCTTGTGTTCCATATTTCAGCAAATACTTTGGGGTGGTGGCATGTAAACATGTAACATGTCTGCCACATTATTTAGTTTACCTAGTAGGTAAGTTGCTGATAGCAAAATATTTTTGTCGACACACCATTACCAGATTGTATTGATCAAATTGTCATAAGATATCGATTTTATCCTGCCCATGTGGTTAGTATACGCCACCATTGTGATATGTCAAATTGTAAATGAACATGCAAAATGATGCATTTTTGAGCAATATGCTTTTAACCCATCGAACGCACCCAACATTTCCAACTAGATTTTATGTGCAGTGTCTGTGGTAGTGATGACTCTAGATTAGTCCATCTGCCACCTGTTCTGGATATGGGTTATTGACAAATGATGGGACTGGTACGACACCAATGTTCTCTTTCCATCATTATAGGTCTGAAAAAAGGCAACTTTATGGATCAGTCAAAGTGACCTGTATGTTGTTTAACCGCTAGCACCTTTGCTCTAATGCAGAGGTCCAAGTTGAGTAGCTGATAATGCTGCTACTGTTCCCAATTAGTCTTGCCACTTAGTTGAATGGTCGGTTGGTTGTTACCATTTAGTTTGTTTTTAGTAGCTAATGCTGCTGAATTAGCTAACTCCATGGTTGTCTATTTGTTAATATCATCAAGATATGCCATGACAACATATTCCTTAAGTGTCATGGCTGATTTAAATTTCTTAGAAACAGTTTTGGCTCATATTAGCCCATTAATCCATAATTTGTGCTGCCATTGTTACCTCATCCAGGTAACTTTTTAGGTATCTTCGATGATCTTATGGATGGGCATTGAACAGTATGCATCTATTATTCCATACCTACCATAAAGTATCCTAGGAATCCATTGTTTGGCAGTTGCAAACGTTTCCCATTAACGTGTGTATACCTGACAAAAGTATTCAATGTGGTTAAGTCAAATGATGGTGCGACATTCACCATTTTATTTGGTTTTAGTAAATTTAACACGAATTCCAAAGGTTCATATTTAGACTTCTTATGATCCCTTTGTATGTAACTTCTCCAGTTCAGCATGTCCCTCATGTTCTTTTTAGTGAGAGGGTGAACCCCCTTTGAGGTGCATGCTGAATTGGTGGCAAGTTTCCTTAAATTCAACTTATCCTTGAATACTTTTTGGTATATAACTACCAAGTGTGATAGTTTCATTGCTGATGTAGTTCCCCCCCCCCCCCCCTGTTAGCAGAATTCCCTCACCTTAATGTGATGGTGGAAACCAGACTCACCTACCTCCACTGTTGTTTTGGTGGTGTTCATCCTTTGGTTTCTGGTTCCTTGTCTGTTGGGGTGGTGTTGTTGGGGGGTGGCGCATTTTCCATGGGGCCCTGTCCTGAAAGACTTGCGGGGATGGCATGCGGGCCCCGAGCTTTCACCAGTACCATGAAGTAGACGCCTACTGGTGGATGCATGGAGGTACTGCTGTCTGGTTTTGTGTGGTTTGCTCATTCCAGGTCCTGCCCTCATGAGGCCGAATATCTTGGATACTTCGTCCAGTTTTTAGGCTTGATTTGGTAACTTTGCCAGATAGCAGGATCTGTGGTTCTGAGGTCGGCGTTCTCACAGTCCTGTGAATTTTAGGTTGAGGGCAGGTTTTATGACTTCCTTCCAGAGGTTGTGGATCACATACTGTGTTGTACAGTAGGGGCAGGGTGTCTTGCCAAGTCTACCCTGCCCCTCTGGAATGAGCATGCGAAGTGATAGCCGACGTCAGGGTATCAATATTGCAATTTTAAGTTTTTGGGTTTTAAATGCCCTGCTCAATATACCCCCAGTAATGGTGGGCACTTTGAGCAAATGCAATTTTGGGGAGGCGTGATAAAATCCAACGCCTCATGACTACCTGTCTTGGAGAGGTTTTAAAAGACAGGTAGTAAGCTGGCCGCCAGATTAGGCTGTAACGGCCATCTCGCTCATGGTGTCGCCACGTAGTGGTATCTCACACCCAGCAGCTCTTCCTGGTCCTGTACCTCAAGCATACTCCCCATGTTGTTCAGCCAGTGACCACTCTTCTTGACCAGCCCAGCCCTGGTCGCCAACGATCCCCTCTGATGAGGAAGATGCGATGGCCAGTGCTGTTAGTGCACTGGAGCGGGAGTGTTTGTGCTCCCTTGGCGAGCTTGCCCCAGCTCCCGAGGCAAGTCTCGCTGGAGTTTTTACTCCATGACCCTTCGCTAAGGCTTGAAAACAGACACTTTCCCGCTCTCGGGCGGTAGTTTGCAGTGCCCGCTCTGCTGAATGAGCCGGCCTGTCCGTCTTCCGTGTGTCTGTCTCCAGCCCTCTGTGATTGGTCGCCAACTTTGCTCAGGCTGCGATGCTCCGGTACCAGCAGGCCCTCGCTCTGACTCTCCCGCTGCTCCGGGCCTCACTCACCCACACCTGCAGTGGAATCCAACTGCACTTTATCCAATGCCAGATCCATGCCCTCAACAAACACTTCCTCACCTACCTGGGCTCTACCAAGGATCACAAGCTCAACGAGTTCCGAGTTCGCCACGATGTAGAACTTTTCTTCCATCGCCTCCATGCCTTTTTCCATGGGAAGGAGTCTTCATCACCTACTGATGACCCCTTCTCCCATCTCCACCGGTCCCCGTCCTCTTGGACTTCCCAGAACGGCCTTCTACCCGCTCTTGACCTCTTTATTTCTAACTGCCGGTGTGACATCAACCATCTCAACTTATCCACTCCCCTTACTTACTCCAACCTCACCCCCTCTGAACGTACAGCTGTCACTCACTCTGCAGAAACCCTGACATTATAATCAAAACCGCCGACAAGGGAGGTGCCGTGGTAGTCTGGCGCGCTGAGCTCTACCAGGCTGAGGTCAGTTGACAACTCTCAGACACTTCCTCCAACTTATCCTTGGACCATGATCCCACAGATGAGCACCAGGCCTTAATCTCAAACACCATTACTGATTCCATCACTTCTGGCTGTCTGCCTTCCACAGCCTCCAACCTTATTATTTTCCAGCCCCGCATAGTCTGTTTTTACCTTCTCCCCAATATCCACAAACACAACAGGCCTGGCAGACCTATTGGTTCTGCCTGCTCCTGTCCCACGGAAATGATTTCCACCTACCTCGACTCCATCCTATCCCCACTGGTCTAATCTCTCCCGACCTTTAGGTATGTGAAGAGGAAAAAATTAGTTAAGCCCAAAGTTGGACCATTGAAGACGGAAAAAGGTGAATTCATTATGGGGAACAAGGAAATTGCAGATAAGTTGAACAGGTACTTTGATCTGTCTTCACTAAGGAGGACACAAACAATCTTCATGATATAGCAGTGGCCTGAGGATCTGGGGTGACGGAGGAACTGAAGGAAATCCACATTAGGCAGGAAATGGTGTTGGATAGACTGATGGGACTGAAGGCTGATAAAACCCCAGGGCCTGATGGTCTGCATCCCAGGGTACTTAAGGAAGTGGCTCAAGAAATCGTGGATGCATTGGTGATCATTTTCCAATGTTCTATAGACTCAGGATCAGTTCCTGTGGATTGGAGGGTAGCTAATGTTATCCCACTTTTTAAGAAAGGCGGGAGAGAAAAAACAGGGAATTATAGGCCAGTTAGCCTGATATCGGTGGTGGGGAAGATCCTGGAGTCAAGTATAAAAGATGAAATAGCCGAACATTGGGATAGCAGTAACAGGATCGGTTTGAGTCAGCATGGATTTACGAAGGAGAAATCATGCTTGACTAATCTTCTGGAATTTTTTGAAGATGTAACTAGGAAAATGGACAAGGGAGAGCCAGTGGATGTAGTGTACCTGGACTTTCAGAAAGCATTTGATTAGGTCCCACATAGGAGATTAGTGGGCAAAATGAGGGTACATGGTATTGGGGGTAGAGTGCTGACATGGATAGAGAAATGATTGGCAGACAGGAATCAAAGAGTAAGGATTAATGGGACCCTTTCAGGATGGCAGGCAGTGACTAGTGGGGTACCGCAAGGCTCGGTGCTGGGACCGCAGCTATTTACAATATACATCAATGATTTGGATGAAGGGATTCAAAGTAACATTAGCAAATTTGCAGATGACACAAAGTTGGGTGGCAGTGTGAACTGTGAGGAGGATGCTTTGAGAATGTATGGCGACTTAGACAGGTTGGGGGAGTGGGCAGATGTATGGCAGATGAAGTTTAATGCGGATAAATGTGAGGTTACACACTTTGGTAACAAAAACAGGAAGGCAGATTACTATCTAAATGGCATCAAGTTGGGAAAAGGGGAAGTATAACGGGATCTGGGAGTCCTTGTTCATGTCTATGAAAGTAAGTATGCAGGTACAGCAGGCAGTGAAGAAAGCAAATGGCATGTTGGCCTTTATAACAAGAGGAATCGAATATAGGAGCAAAGAGGTCCTTCTGCAGTTGTACAGAGCCCTAGTGACATCACACCTGGAGTATTGTGTGCAGTTTTGGTCCCCTAATTTGAGGAAGTACATTCTTGCTATTGAGGGAGTGTAGCGTAGGTTTACAAGATTAATTCCCGGGATGGTGGGACTGTCATATGCTGAGAGAATGGAGCAGCTGGGCTAGTAAACTCTGGAGTTTAGAAGGATGAGAGGGGATCTAATTGAAACATATAAGATTGTTAAGGGTATGGACACGCTGGAGACAGGAGACATGTTCCCGATGTTGGGGGAGTCCAGAACCAGGGGCCACAGTTTAAGAATAAAGAGTAAGCCATTTTGAACGGAGACGAGGAAACACTTTTTCTCACAGAAAGTGGTGAGTCTGTGGAATTCTCTGCCTCAGAGGGCGGTGGAGGCAGGTTCTCTGGATGCGTTCAAGAGAGAGCTAGATAGGGCCCTTAAAAATAGCGGAGTCAGGGGATATGGGGAGAAGGCAGGAATGGGGTACTGATTGGGGATAATCAGCCATGATCACATTGAATGGCGGTGCTGGATCGAAGGGCCAAATGGCCTACTCCTGCACCTATTGTCTATTGTCTATTGGCCTTTGTCCAAGATGCTTCATATGCCCTTTGTCGCTTTCAAGACTTCTGCTTTTTGAGCCCCCTACTCCCTCATCTTTACTATGGATGACCAGTCACTCTACACCTCCATCCACCACCAGGAAGGTCTGAAAGCCCTCCGTTTCTTCCTTGAACCATCCAATTTCCCTCTGCTAACACTCTACTCTGCCTGGCAGAGCTGGTCCTCACCCTCAACAACTTCTCCTTTGAAGCCTCCCATTTCCTCCAAGTCCAAGGCGCAGCTATGGGCACCCGCATGGGGCTCTTATGCCTGCCTCTTTATAGGGTACGGTGAACAATCCCTGTTCCAGGCATACACTGGCCCTATCCCTGAACTCTATCTTCATTACATTGATGACCGGATCAGTGCTCCTCCTGCACCCATGCAGGACTCATTGGACCATCAACTTCACCACCAATTTTCATGCGGTACTCAAATTTACTTGGACCATCTCCAAAACCTCCCTCCCCTTTCTTAATCTCACAGTCTCCATCGGGTAATAGACTATTGACTGACATCTATTACAAACCCACTGACTCCCACAACTATCTCAACTACGCTTCTTCCCACCCTGCTTCCTGCAAAGACTCTAAACCCTATTCCCAATTCCGCCATCTATGCCACATCTGTGCCAAAGATGAGGTGTTCCATACCAGGACATCCGAGATGTCCTCATTCTTTAGGGATCCCCTCTCCCATCATAAATTAGGCCCTCGTGTCTCCTCAGTACCCTGCAGCTCCGCTCTTGCTCCCCCTCCCCCTAGTTGCAACAGTGTCTCCCTAGTCCTTACTTTTCACCCCATCAGCTGTTGCATACAACACATTATCCGAAATTTCTACCACCTCCAACGGGATCCCACAGTGCTGGATTATTCAACAGATCAGGGTCGATCTCTGGAAAAGTGGATAGATTACATTTTAGGTCGGGTCACTTCTTCAAACAGTATGCTTCACCGTGCTCAGTCAGGTTGAATTTTGCTCATGGTGCATAAAACAGCTATCCACGCAGGTATTAAGATACAAAAGAACATAAGCTGAGATAGGAGTTTGAGTGTTGACTGAGCATTGAAACTGCACAAAGACACAGCTGGTGCCGAGGAGTTGTTTGTTACATCAATGGGACACCTTAAATGACAAAGTGATCTGACACATTGCAGTACTTTGCAGAAATATGCTGATTTTGTAGGAATACTATCCGATCAGCTTCACCTTGAATACAGTTAAGCACATAATTTTTCAGAAGTGAGCCTTTTGACAGTTTTATGCTACTCTCGCTCAAACTTTATGTTGCATTCTGTATAAACGACATCACACTGTCCTTCTTTGCTCCCATTAAACATGACATCAATTCAATTTACGATCACCAAGGGAAGTCTTTAAATCCACTAAAATTAAATGGCCAGAGTCTCGTGTGTACATGTGGGCACAAAATATAATCCCTCTATTTAATGATTTCAAATAGAAAAGTTTCCAAAAGTTTACAAGAAATATTGAAGTTGAAAAAAATAGACATTTCTTTGTATTCAGAAAGGCAATCACTTTATGTTAGATAAAAATGTTAGATAAGATTAATTCAAGAAACATCTCTACTTTAACATAGCTCTAAAGTTCAAGGCAATTGAATTTTTTTTCAAGTATTTCTGAAATTCAAAGTTCCAGTAATTCCTTCTGCTGGAGGCTTCCTGTTTTCCATTTTACCTTCATACAAGGGATTAGAAAAGGAAGTGGGTTCATCTGAGACCTTGGACAACACCTGTTTAAAATGAACAAGAAAAGACAGTCTGTTAACCCCAAAATATTTTCTTCCATGAGCTACTGTGCACTTGCTGGGTTTCTAATCAGTTATTGAAACATAGAAACACAGAAAATAGGTGCAGGAGTAGTCAATTCGGCCCTTCGGGCCAGCCATATGATCATGGCTGATTGTCCAAAATCAGTACCCCGTTCCTGCTTTTCCCCCCGTATCCCTTGATTCCTTTAGCCCCAAGAGCTAAATCTAACTCGCTCTTAAAACTATCTGTTTCAGAGCAGATTACTTATCAATAATATAGAACATTATTATTGGTCCTTATAATCATAATTACCATGTCTGGGCTGAGCTATTTTTACAATTTGCTGGATCGAATCTTACCTTATGTGGAGTTTGCCAGGGGTAAACACTGATGGCTGGGCTTGTCATACTGTTCCACTTTGTAAACTGAAAAGAAAAGCACAATAGCGTGGCACTGTTTTGGCAAGCACTCTACTACGCCAGACAGTTTCACACTGAGAACTGTCAGGAACATGAATATCACAGAATATGTTGACTAATTATATTTTTATTGCGGAAAATCGGGCAACTCTCAGGATAACAGGCATACAGAGAAAAATACTTTTGTCTTATGAATTAACAAGTCAGAACCTTTCTCTTTGAGCTGGTGGGAAGGGGTTCAAGGTATTCTGCCAGTTTCCGTTAGAGATATTGTATCTTGTAGGTATTAATTTAATGGAAGGGTAGCTTTTATTTTGTCGTATTATTTTTTTATCATATTTTAGTTAGTGATAGTCAGACAGCATGTTTTATCTTCAGGCACCCTTTATTTTGGGTTTTCTCTCTTCTGTTGAAGGCAAAGGTACCTACTGGGCTGATCTTCCTTGGGTTCCTCAGCTGTCCCCTCCCGTGAGATGTCAATAATGGCATACACAAACAAATAGAGTAGAGGGAAGGTGAACAGACTTAATTCTTAACTGTGTAGGAAGGAACTGCTGATGCAGGTTTAAACCGAAGATAGACACAGCATGCTGGAGTAACACAGCGGGACAGGCAGCATCTCTGGAGAGAAGGAATGGGTGACGTTTCATGTCACCCATTCCTTCTCTCCAGAGATGCTGCCTGTCCCTCTGAGTTACTCCAGTAATTCTTAACTGTGTTAGGCGGGGTACTAGAACACACTGCCAGCAATAATATTTATAATAACTTTATATTGAGAAAGTATTGAGATGAGAATTCAACATGCTGTAAACTACATGGGATACATAAAATTGTATTGGATAGTGGATCCAGCATAATTGTTGCTATTACGTTTCTCTAATTGTTTGTGACCATTGTGAATCTGGAAGCCTAGGGAGTTATTTGTTACCTGCCAAACGAGCATGGATTGAATACAAGCAAACTCTTATCTCATTCACAAGCACTATTCCCCAAAGATTTCAGGATGGTGATCAGAAGTAAGAAGCCAAATACATTTTTATTTTTCCCTAAACCAGTGTCATAGTAAGGATGTTTAGAGATGCAGTGTGGAAACAGGCCCTTCGGCCCACACCGACCAGCGATCCCCGCACCTTAACACTATCCTACGGACACTAGGGACAATTTAACATTTATACCGACGGTAATTCACCTATAAACCTGTATGGCTTTGGAGTGTGGGAGGAAATTGAGATCTTGGAGTGAACCCATGCAGGTCACGGGGAGAACGTACAAACTCCGTACAGTCAGCACTCGTAGTCAGGATCTACCCGTAGCTCTACCGCCACACCAGCGTGCCGATGTGTAGGAAGGAACTGCAGATGCTAGTTTACACCGAAGATAGACACAAAATGCTGGAGTAACTCAGCAGGACAGGCAGCATCTCTGGAGAGAAGGAATGGGTGACATTTCAGGTCGAGTCTGAAGAAAGGTCTCGACCTGAAACGTCACCCATTCCTTCTCTCCAAATACGCTGCCTGTCCCGTTGGGTTACTCTGGCGTTTTGTGCCAATCTTCATCACAGTAAAGACGTCTTGTACAGGTTTATGAGCAGAATCAGAGGAAGCAAAAGCTTCAAACCAAGAAATATGATGTACCTTGAAACACATGCCAAAAAACGGAAGGAAACTTAAGGAGACAGCACATAAACCGGCCCTTCGGCCTTTGACCTTCAAATGCTCACTTATACTAATCCCATTTTTTATTTGTATCACTCTCCTCTGAATTACTCCCAGTTTATTTTATTTCTCACTCACTTGCAAGCTACGGGCAATCTGAAGACACTAATTAGCCTACTGACCCTGATATTTTTGGCTTGTGAGAGGAAATCAAAGCCCGTTGGGGAAACTTAAACTGTCAGAGGCAGAACATGCAAACTCCATATACACAGCACCAGAGATCAGGATTGCTGGGGCTGTGAGCTAGCAACTCTACAAGCTACACTGCCCGACTTCTGTAGTGCTACTGAAAACTGCTCCTGGATTGCACTCAGAAACCTTTCACGATGAAGTACAGTAATTGATTTAGCAGAATTTATCATTGTGCAGCATTATTTATTTTAAATATTGAGTTTAGCCGAGATAATTAGCAGGAGAACTGTCCTGCTGAAGTACCAAGACTAATATTGTGAAGCAGAGTCAATATGTATGAGAGTCATTGGGTTAATTGTCTATCTACTAACACTGCTCACAGAGTCATTGATCCACCTGACACAGAAGTTCCAACACACGCCATTTTTAAACAGATCAGACAATCCAATTAAAATACCTACATTATCATAGAACATAAAACATAGGACAGTACAGCACAGAAACAGGCCCTCTGACCCACAATGTCTATATTGAAAATGATGCCAAAGACCAACTCTTATCAGCCTACATATAGAAACGTAGAAACATAGAAAATAGGTGCAGGAGTTGGCCATTCGGCCCTTCGAGCCTGCACCGCCATTCAATATGAGCATGGCTGATCATCCAACTCAGTATCCTGTACCTGCCTTCTCTCCATACCCCCTGATCCCTTTAGCCACAAGGGCCACATCTAACTCCCTCTTAAATATAGCCAATGAACTGGCCTCAACTACCTTCTGTGGCAGAGAATTCCAGAGATTCACCACTCCATGTGTGAAAAATGTTTTTCTCATCTCGGTCCTAAAAGGTTTCCCCCTTATCGTTAAACTGTGACCCCTTGTTCTGGACTTCCCCAACATCGGGAACAATCTTCCTGCATCTAGCCTGTCCAACCTCTTAAGAATTTTGTAAGTTTCTATAAGATCCCCCCTCAATCTTCTAATTTCTAGCGAGTACAAACCGAGTCTATCCAGTCTTTCTTCATATGAAAGTCCTGACATCCCAGGAATCAGTCTGGTGAACCTTCTCTGTACTCCCTCTATGGCAAGAATGTATTTCCTCAGATTAGGAGACCAAAACTGTACGCAATACTGCAGGTGTGGTCTCACCAAGACCCTGTACAACTGCAGTAGAACCTCCCTGCTTCTATACTCAAAGCCGTTTGCTATGAATGCTCTAATTCATATCCCTCCATTGCCTGAATATCTATGTGCCTATTCAAAAGTCTCTTAAATGCCACTATTGTATCTGCCTCCACCATCACCCCTGGCAACGCGTTTTAGTCATTCACAGTCGTCTGTGTCGAAAACTTGCCCCACACATCACCTTTAATCTTACCCTTCTCACCTTAAAGCTATGCTCCAGTATTTGATATTTCCATTCTGGGAAAAAGGTACTGACTGTCTACCTAGTCAATGGGTCTTCTAATTCCATATACTTTGAAAAGGTCTCCCCTCAACCTCCGGCGTTCCAGAGAAAAAAATCCAGGTCTGTTCAACCTCTCCATGAAGCTAATATCCCCAATCCAAGAATCATTCTGGTAAACTTCCTGTGCACTCTTTCCAAACCCTCAATATCGTTCCTGTAATGGGGTGGCCAGAGCAGCATGAAATACCCCCAAATGCAGCACCAACCTCTTCCTCATTGGCCATTTGGCACATCCACCACACCACACTGAACTGGTAGTGGCTTAAAATGTGCCCATCTTTGCATTAGCACCTATATATATATACTGATCAGCCAAGCATAATCCATAGAATAGACAGGGGCATTCAATGATTGCAAAAAAGAAAATGAATGGGAGGGAGTTAAACATAGAAACATAGAAACATAGAAATTAGGTGCAGGAGTAGGCCATTCGGCCCTTTGAGCCTGCACCGCCATTCAATATGATCATGGCTGATCATCCAACTCAGTATCCCGTACCTGCCTTCTCGCCATACCCTCTGATCCCCTTAGCCACAAGGGCCACATCTAACTCCCTCTTAAATATAGCCAATGAACTGGCCTCGACTACCCTATGTGGCAGAGAGTTCCAGAGATTCACCACTCTCTGTGTGAAAGAGTTAGAGTCATAGAGTCATACAACGTGGGAACAGGCCCTTCAGCCCAACTTGCCCACACCTACCAACATGCCCCATGTACATTAGTTCCACCTGCCTGTACTTGGCCCATAACTCTTTAAACCTGTCCTGTCCAACAAAACTAAAGGAGTTGAGTTGGGATATGGGATTGACTAAAGTGCTCTGCAGAGAGCCCGCGTTGACTTGATGGGCTAAATGGCTTCCTTCTCTGCTGTGAATGGTGTCATATTTCCTTATAACTTAGAAGGAAGCCATTTGACATTGAGTTTATATCAGCTCTCCGAGCAATCACATCAATTCTATTCCCCCACTTATTTCCATTCAACTTATTGTCCTGCTCACACCATTACTACCATATTATTGCACCATACTATGGGCTATCAACTGTAGCCAAATAACTTACCAACTAGCATGTCATTGTGATCTGGGAGGAAACTGGAGCCCCTGCGGGAAACCTAACCCATCAAAGGGATAACGTGCAAACACCACATAGACAGCACCTCAGAATAATACACAACTCGACCCAGTAGTGCCACTATGCATGACTGTCATGCAGCAGGCATCAAGGGCCCGGAACGATTTTGGACTTCCAAAATTCAATGTAATGTTACAGAAATAAAGTGCACAATTTTATTAGCTGTATCAAATGGATGAAAGAGCTCTTGTGAAATGCTACCCACCTTTGCTGATAAATCAGCGCTGTGATCACCATACAGGATATTGGATATTGAATGACATTTGGATGCTGGCATTGGTATCCTTTAATAAAAAATAGAATCAATCAGTTATGAGTGATCTTCATCGACATGGTTATACCCCAAACCTAGGTACACGTTGAGTGCTTACAATTTACTCAATGCATACTTATTTAATAAATTGACAATCAATATCAATTTATTTGCACAGCTCCATTGTTAAAATTTTGTTTAGTAAAAAATTGCTTTTCCAAAAGAAAAGTTGCTAATTGTGGATGTTACAAGCAATAATATTGTGCTTCTTGTGTGTGCTATGGCCGCCTGCAGCAAGAAATTGTCACACAGCACACTGCAGATGATAAAATCTTAACCAAACAACAATCTGCTGGCAGAACTCAGCACACCAGGCAGTGTCTGTGGTAGGAAACGGACAGAACACGTTTGGGGTCACAGTTTGATTCTTTGTTCAAGACATTTGTTGCAACTGGGTAAGTGCACCTCAAGTTAACTAAACCATCATTTATTTTCTACATGGGTGCACATTTATAAAAATGTTTGATGAAATATACTTACAAACAGATGATGTGACATTTTACATCACTGCACCATTAAGTAATTTGGGAATTATTTTGCTACCTCAGAGGTACCATAGATTTTGAGTGACAAAATAATTTTGCTAATCGTGGAATCGGCATTTAAGATAATCCAGAGGAATGAGTTCATGTATTTTAACTTGTAAGCGTCCTTAAAGGGTGCTGAAGTGAGGCATTGCATGCCTCTAGCTAACACTATTAACTGATAATAGTGGAATGGGTGATAGACTAACTGAGTACACTAATCTTTCAAAGATAGGCACAGATACTGGAGTAACTCAGCAGGTCAGGCAGTATCTTTGGAGAAAATGAGAGAGGTGATGTTACATAGACATAGAAAATAGGTGCAGGAGTAGGCCATTCGGCCCTTCGAGCCAGCACCGCCATTCAATATGATCATGGCTGATCATCCAAATCAATATCCCATACCTGCCTTCTCTCCATACCCATTGATCCCTTTAGCCACAAGGGCCACATCTAACTCCCTCTTAAATCTAGCCAATGAACTGGCCTCAACTACCTTCTGTGGCAGTGAATTCCACAGATTTACCACTCTCTGTGTAAAAAATGATTTTCTCATCTCGGTCCTAAAAGACTTCCCTCTTATCCTTAAATTGTGATCCCTTGTTCTGGACTTTCCCAACATCGGGAATAATGTTCCTGCATCTAGCCTATCCAACCCGTTAAGAATTTTGTAAGTTTCTATAAGATCCCCCCTCAATCTTCTAAATTCTAGTGAGTACAAGCCAAGTCTATCCAGTCTTTCTTCATATGAAAGTCCTGCCATCCCAGGAATCAGTCTGGTGAACCTTCTCTGTACTCCCTCTATGGCAAGAATGTCTTTCCTCAGATTAGGAGACCAAAACTGTACACAATAATCCAGGTGTGGTCTCACCAAGGTCCTGTACAACTGCAGTAGAACCTCCCTGCTCTTATACTCAAATCCTTTTGCTATGATGTTTCTGGTAGGGACCCTTCGATCTGAAATGTCACCTATCCATTTTTGCCAGATATGCTGTGTGACCTGCTGAGTTACTCCAGCATTTGTGTCTACCTTTGGTATAAACCAGTAACAACAATAACTTTTTATAACGATATACTAGTCTTTCAATTTTGTCTTGTAGGTTTTAACTCAGCCGAGGCTGATAGAACAAAGATTTCATTTTCTTTGGTGTAAGGGTCTCTGTAGGTACCCAAATGAAAAATGGCTACACAGGTAGATGGAGTAGTAAAGAAGGCATAAATAAGGTATGTTTGCTTTCATTGACTGAGGTACAAGAGTCTCGAAGAGATGATGCAGCTTTATGAGACTTTGTTAGGCCACATGTGGAGTATTGGGTGCAGTTCAATCCTAAATCAGGAAGGAGGTTGAAGCTTTGGAAAGGGTAAAGAAGAAGTTTATCAGAATGCTGCATGGATTAAAGGACATTAGCTAGAAGTTGGACTTGGATTGTTTTCCCTGGAATGCTAGAGGTTGAGGGGAGACCTGATAGAACTGCATCAAAATTATGAGAGTCATCGATAGCGTAGATAATCAGAATCTTTTTCGCAGAATGCAAATATCAAATAGATGGAATAGCTTTAAGGTGAGAGGGGCAAAATGTAAAGATGATGTGCGGGGTAAGTTTGGTGGTGTTGGTGGGTGACTTGAACGTGCATCCGGCGGTGGTGATAGAGGCAGATATGATAGTGGCGATTAAGGGCCTTTCGGGTAGGCATGTGGATATGCAGGCTGAGAAGAGTTGATCTTGGCATCATTGTATGCACATACATTGTAGGCCACAGGGCCTGCTCCTCTGCTGCACTGTTCTACATTTTCTCTTCTAAATCTATCTAGTGTTAGGGTTAGAGCACAAAAATACTGACATTTTACTAATACTATACGATTGGCAATATGATCAGTGTTGAGAAGGTGCTGAACTGTTCTGTTTTGGGTAATAATAATACTGATATTCCATCGCTTGAAGAGAAGGAAAATTATGTTAAAAAACTAACATTAAAAAACATCAAAAATCATTTCCAAGATAAAAGATTTTAAATTTAATGACAGGTATTAATAAGGCGTTGTGGATAACTTTGTGATTAATTGGTTCCGCTGATAACTCTTGAAAACTAAAATGCCTATTGTCAGATATTTTGTGTTGGGATAGGAAAGGGTTGAACTTGAAGGCAACATTAGAAAAACACAGAGCATGGATTTAAAATCCTTTAAATGTTCTGATATTTACAAGTCTAAAATGCATTGCGATAGAACCTAGAACATAGAACGGCACACACGGAGCAGGCCTTTCGGAAAACAAAGAAAACAATCCAAGATTGACCAACCTTTCCTTATAGAGATTACCCTTCAATCGAGGCAGCATTCTGGTAAACCTCTTCATTCTCTCAAAAACCGCCATATCGTTCCTGTAATAGTTAATTTACCAAGAAAACATTAACCAACTTTCACAACTCAAATGTCCAACAAAACTCTCCAAACTTTAAACAGCCTCATTAAGGAATAATTCTGATTAATGAGCAATATCATCATTTTTTTTTTACTTCACACGAGATTTTATTTGATAAACTCTGAATTAAATCATCCTGCCTACTCCCAGTAATAATGATAGCTACTGCGGTTTTGGCAGGATTTCTAGTTCAGCAACTTTTATTTTTATTATTAATGAGGTCCCCTTTTATTCTCTGAGTGCCTGTCAGAAAACTCATAAAATCTAAGTTGGGATGTGTTATAATGGACTGGATCATGACCTGAATGGATCTCGTATAGATGCAAGATCCCATTAGTATTCTTCTTATGCAGCTTGCATTTAGATTTGGGTTGTTTTGCCATGAAAATTAGTTACAGCAAGATTTGCTACATGTTGTTTCTTGTAAATCAGTCATGTGGTGCCATTCAATGAGTTCCATTTATCCCATCAATACTTTTGTTTACAGTATCAGGAACCAGTTTCAGTCTTCCTAATAGCATCCATTATGCAATATAATAGATCATAAATTAGATAAGATCTCCCATCATAGATACTCCACAAAGCAGTGGATTTGTGGTGGAGAGGCCCAGCGGTCCAACATATCCACACCGACCAACATGTCCCATCTACACTAGTCCCATCTGCATGTCCCACGTGCCTGCATTTAGCCCATATCCCTCTAACTTTATCCTATCCATTTACCTGTCAAAATCTTTCTTAAACATTGCGATAGTACCTGCCTCAACTACCTCCTCTGGCAGCTTGTTCCATACACCCACCATAAGTTGTGTAAAACGTCACCCTCAGGTTCCTATTAAATCTTTATCCACTCACCTTAAACCTATATACTCTGGTTCTCCATTCCCCCTACGCTGGCCTGTTAATTCATTGTTGTTAATTCATTGAATATAAAATAAGGTAATTGTCAGATCAGAAGTGGAATTGTTGATTACAGGCCATTTATAGACTAAGATAATCAAATTATCAGTGGCAGTGTGTTAAACAGCTCCTGAGGTGCTGAGTAGATGTTTTTTTTAAAGGGAAGTGAACTGCGCTGAATGGTTAATTTTATTTAATTATAGGGTATTTGGATCTGAGATGGAATCCTTTCCACATATCAAACGGCATATTCTAATGGAGCATTTTTGTCTTGAAATGCTGATTTTGTTTCTTTGTCCACAGATGCTGCCTGATCTTCTGAGTGTTTGCAGCAGCCTCTGCTTTGACTATATTAAACTGGGGTCATCTTCAATGGTACTTTATTGTCACATGTGCAAAGTGCAAATGCACAGTGAGATTATTTTCTTACAAACAGTCCAGTAGAGTTTGTAAACTGTCCCTTGTGTGTAGGATAGGGCTAAGGTATGGAGATCGCTGTCCGGCACGGACTCGGCGGGCCGAAGGGCCTGTTTCCAAGCTGTATCTCTAAACTAAACTAAATTAAAGATTCAGCGTCTTTCACTTAGGAAGTGCCTTCCAGACACCCTAACCCTTGCACATCACCATCTGGAGGAAAGAGTTCTTCCTCACCCCGCTAATCCTCGCACCAATTACTTTCAATCCATGCACCCTCCTCCACCCCTTCTCCCCCCAACATTTTGGATCCCTCAACTGCAGTAATAGTTTTTGTTGTTTACTGTTAATCAGTCCCTCATAATTTTATTTGTCTTAATCTCATCTCTCTCAATGACAATAAAGGTATTCAATTCAATTCAATTCAATTCAATTCAGCTCAGTTTCTAAAAAAAGAAGCACAGCCTAATCTATGCAGGAAGATTATTCCCGATGTTGGGGAAGTCCAGAACAATACAATACAATACAATACAATACAATACAATACAATTTATTGTCATTTGAGCCTCAGTGAGGCTCAAACGAAATTTTGTTTCCACAGCCATACAAACAAAGACAATTCCTAGACATACACACAATTTAGTTCACACAAACATCCATCACAGTGGATGGAAGGCAAAGTCTTTTCTCTCCCCTGTTCTCCATGTCTCTCCCGATGTCGAAGCCACAGGCGGGCGATGATAAGTCCCACGGCCATTTTAGGCCGTTCCGGGCGATTTACGGCCCCGCTCCCAGTCTAGAAGTCTCGAAGTTGGAGCCCCCGGTGGGCGCTGGAATGTCCCACGGCCATGAAGCCGTGCTGGGCGATGTATGACCCCGCTCCGGGTCGTTCCAACCCCGCGACACGGGCTGGAGAAGTCGCGTTGCGGGAGCTCCGGGAAGCGGTCTCTCCCCCTGGACCAGCGAGCTCCCGATGTCCCAGTCCACCGGACCTGCGGCTGCGTTGCTGGAGCCTCCGAGCCCCAGGAGTCGAGTCGCAGCAGCGAGTCACCACCGCTCCCCACGCTCCGAGGCCGGCCAGCCCCACGATGGTGAGTAGTCCGCAGCTCCGCAGCTCCTCAGTCTCCCGAGCCCCCGGGTCGTTCAGGCTGGAGGCCGCTCCACGGTGCTAGGCCCCAACGACAACGGAGACCCGACAGGGAAAAGGTCGGGTCTCCCAGACAGGGAAGAGATTTTAAACCGTTTCCCCCCCCCCCCCCCCCCCCCCGCCCCCCACATATACACATTTAAAACCAGTGTTAAAAAACACCAAACACTACATTTAACTAAACAAAAAATAAAAAAAAGACAGACAGGCTGTAGGGGCCGCTGCAACGGGTGAGTCGCGCCGCCAAAAGTTCCTTTCAATCCATGCACCCTCCTCCACCCCTTCTCCCCCCAACATTTTGGATCCCTCAACTGCAGTAATAGTTTTTGTTGTTTACTGTTAATCAGTCCCTCATAATTTTAGGGGACACAGTTTAAGGATAAGAGGGAAGTCTTTTAGGACCGAGATGAGAAAAACATTTTTTATACAGAGAGTGGAGAATCTGTGGAATTATCTGCCACAGAAGGTAGTTGAGGCCAGTTCATTGGCTATATTTAAGAGGGAGTGAGATGTGGCCCTTGTGGCTAAAGGGATCAGAGGGTATGGAGAGAAGGCAGGTACAGGATACTGAGTTGGATGATCAGCCATGATCATATTGAATGGTGGTGCAGGCTCGAAGGGCCGAATGGCCTACTCCTGCACCTATTTTCTATGTTTCTATGTAGAAACAAGGAACTGCACCTGCTTGTTTACTAAGGAAAGATACAACATGCTGGAGTCATTCACAAAGTAAGGTCAGGCAGCATCCCTGGAGAACTTGGAGCTGGGTCAAAAGGCTGTTTGGATTGTGCACAATTTGGACTATTATTATGACTTTCAGAAAATGTCCTGCGACCTTTATGGAACGTTGGAAAGATACACCATGGTCCCTGTCTTCCCCCACACTTCTGAATACTGAGATTTACTAGATATTCTCTTATTTTGTACCTCCTCCGAAATAAATTCCTTAAAGATCAAACAGGAGGATGCAGTTTACATTGAGAAACATTGCGACATAATGAAAAAAAACACTTTGGGATGTCTATGGACAGGGTAGTTAACTGCAAATTAATTTTAAATGCAACATCTTGCAATGTGACAGAATAACAGATGCATTACTTGTACCCAAGAAAATGCTTTAATTTCTATTAGTGCACTGTGGAATGTATCCTGTCTGGTTGCATCATGTCCTGTTATGTCAATTCCAACACAAAAGACTATAGAGATTGGTGGATGTCTGCACATTGGCTGCCTCAAAAAGGCTGTATCAAACATTAAAAAATCCCCAACATTCAGGCCATGCCTTCTTCTTACTGCTTCCATCAGACAGGAGGAACAGAGTCCTACACCACCCGGGTTCAGGCCAACTACTTTCCTTCAACCATCTGGTTCTTGAACCATCCTGCACAATACTAATCCTACCTGGACTACAAAACACCACAGTTCCCCCTCTTGCACTACCATAGACTTGTTTTCTAATTGTGCACTTCTGCATTGGTTTATAGTTTATAGTTTACGGCATCAAAACAGGCCCTTTGGCTCACTGAGTCCATGCCGACCAGCAAGCACCTGTACACTAGTTCTATCCTACACACTACAGGAGTCAATTAACCTACAAATCTGCGCATCTTTAGAATGTGGGAGGAAACTAGAGCACCTGGAGTTTGCACAAACTCTGCAGAGACAATACCTGTAGCCAGGATCAAACCTGGGTCTCTGGAGCTGCAAGATAACAAGTCTACTGCTATGCAATTATGCCACCCAGTTTTTGTGCAGACTTTTCCGTTATCGATCAATGTGTACTTATACCTCACCGTATATGTGCATACGACAATAAATAACAACCTTAATTTGAACAAATCATTAAATCCGGCTTCAGACAAAAAAAAATCAAAACACTTTCAAAGCTTTACTTTTAACAGGAGTACCACACAGACTGCAGTATATACAGTAGATGCCTGCAAATTCTGTTGCTTTTGTGTGAATACCTGAGATCTGATCTTTCTGGCCATGCTCCACTAATCCTTCTCTGCAGAAAGTCCAATGATGAAGCAAGAACTCACTTGAATTACACGGAACTCACAACTGGTGAAACCTGCGTATGGGTACTGTGCCAGATCTAATCTGCTATTCAGTACAGAGACCCATTCCTTTAAAAGTCACGGTGCAATTGTAAGGAAGAAACATGTTATATTTGGTTATAATTATTTAGTTTTGCTTTAATATTTATTTAGTTTAGAGATACGACACAGAATATATTTATCATAATGTATTAAATATTTAACATTAATATTAAACTACTGATTTGATATGTTTTAAGTATTTTTGTGATCTATTTTTCAATTCAGATTTTTAATTTAATTTCTAACGGTACCTAGATGATTATGAAATCAAGGGATACTTGTCAACCTTGAAATGAGGATGTACAGTACAAGGAACTGCAGATGCTGAAATATTGAGCAAACCACATTGCTGGAATAACTCAGTGGGTCCGGTCGCTCTTGTGGCGAGAATAGTTAGACAAAGCGTCTTCACACTCACGTCCACAGTGCTGTCTGACTCACTGAGTTACTCCAGCACTTTGTGTTTTGGAATGAAGAGAGTTTTGACAACCCTCAACTTTTCGATAAAAATAGAAAATGCTGGAAATACTCAGCAGGTCAGGCAGCATCCGTGGAAAGATAAACAGAGCAAAGTTTTCAAGATCAAGATCCTTCATCAGGCTGTTCAAAAAGGAACTGCAGATGCTGGAATATCGAAGGTACACAAAATTGCTGGGGAAACTCAGCGGGTGCAGCAGCATCTATGGAGCGAAGGAAATAGGCGACGTTTCGGGCCGAAACCCTTCTTCAGAGTCTGAAGAAGGGTTTCGGCCCGAAACGTCGCCTATTTCCTTCGCTCCATAGATGCTGCTGCACCCGCTGAGTTTACCCAGCAATTTTGTGTACCTTCCTTCATCAGACTGGAAGGTGGAGTTGAGCATTGTCAAGATTTCCAGAGGAATTCTGTGGGTAGGGCTTGATCTGAGCCACAAGACTTGATTACGCCACTTGAGCACACAATACCACGCAGGTCCAAAGGCTGGCAAGGCCATCCATATAGCTTTGGTTCAAGAGAGACACAAATTGCTGGTGTAACTCAGCGGAACAGGCAGCATCTCTGGAGAGAAGGAATGGGTGAGGTTTCGGGTCGAGACCCTTCTTCAGTCTGAAGAAGCAATCATGGTGGCGCAGCGGTAGAGTTGCTGCCTTACAGCGAATGCAGCACCGAAGACCCTGGTTCGATCCCAATTATGGGTGCTGTCTGTACGGAGTTTGTACGTTTTCCCTGTGACCTGCGTGGGTTTTCTCCGAGACCTTCGGTTTCCTCCCACACTCCAAAGACATACAGGTTTGTAGGTAAATTGGCTTGGTCAATGTAAAAATTGTCCCTAGTGGCTGTAGGATAGTGTTAATGTGCGGGGATCGCTGGTCGGCGCGGACCAGGTGGGCCGAAGGGCCTGTTTCTGCGCTGCATCTCTAAACTCTCCAGAGATGCTGCTTGTCCCGCTGAGTTACTACAGCGTTTTGCGTCTACCTTCGGTTTAAACCAGCATCTGCAGTTCCTTCCTACACATGGTTTTGGTTCAAGTATAGTTCAGTAATTGGGGGATATGGTCGATGAGTGTGTGTTCATATATATCATATTTCAAGATGGCGGATGTGCGGGAGTGGGCGCCGTCTGTGTATGGCAGCCTGCCCGCTGTCCGCCTCTTCACCTTTTTTTTAGTTTAAGTCATGTCCAAAATGTTAGTGGAGGTCTTTTATGTGGTGGGTGGGGGTGGGGAAGGGGGAAACTGGTCGGAGAGGCAGCATCCCTCCGAGCTGCTTCTTCACCCCGTCCTCGCGGCCTACCATCGAGAATGGAGCGGCGTTTCCTGTCGGGACCGGCCGGGATTACAGCTTCGGCGGCGGCACAGCGCAGCGCAAGGACACCATCACGGAGCGGAGCCACAAAGCGGGCGATGCCTTACCGGGTCGCCGTGCGGTAAGCTCCGGAGCGCTGTGGCCACCGACTCCCAACATCGCAGAGCTGTGGCTGCGTGCGTCCGGCCGCGGACGGCGCTGGATTTGGAGCGCCGCGGAGCCTGGGATCGAGTTCGCCGCGGTCGGAGCTCCAACCGGCGCGGCCTGAAGTCTACGAGTGCCCCGGTCTCCGGTCTCCGGGGAGGAGGCAGCCGCTCCAGACTTTCCAAGCCGCTTGAGGAATTGTTTCACCCGATGCCGGAGTTCCATCTTCACGGCAAGAGGGCCCTGAAAATCATCGGACTGGCTGCAAGGCCACAAATGGGCCCCGACCTCGGGTGTTTCAGAGGAAGAGGACTTAACTTTCTGTTGCCTTTCCGCACAGTGGAAATTTTTGATTCTGTTGTGGGGGGGATGTTTGTGTTGAACTCTATAATGTGTTGTGTCCATTTTCTTTCTTTATTTATTTTTAACCTTTTTCTATGTTTTGTATGGAAACTTATTATTTAATTTATGTAAAGCACTTTGGTGTCAATGCAAGTTGACTTAAAATGTGCTATATAAATAAAGCAATAAAAATATATATAACCTGTACATGATCCAGACCAGGCTACATTAATACTAGGCCCAATTCTAGTCTCCCTCTTGCAAAGGGCCATGTAAATACTAGAGTTAAAAAAAAGATTAAGGATGGAGTAGACCTTGGGAATTACAATTACTCTGATAGATTGAAACACCTAGAGGTTATTTATCTTTACAGAAGGGAAGAATTAAGAGGTTATTATGAATAGCTGAACAGGGTTGGTGTACACTTCTGGGAGAATCCAAAACTGTGAGCTTTATTACAAGGTTATTATTTATTAATCCAACATGGGAATTCCTTTGCTCGGAACTTGGAACTCATTGCAACGGAAAGTGGTTCGAACGAATGGTTTAGATGTTTTGAAAAGGATGTCAGCCAACTATACCAGGAGAAAGAGAAGGCACAGAGGCTGAAATGTTAGGCAGAATGGGAACAGATTTACATAGACTCTGAACACCGGCACAGATGAGCTGGGCCAGAGGCCGATTCAATAAATGATGCACAAATGCAGCAGCATTGATGGATCTACTGAGAGTTGGTTCCTTTGATCCTGCTGTTTCTCCCAGCACTCCCTGCAGAGATACGGGAACTGGTTTATAGAATCCTTCATTAACAAAGGTTCAATTACTTAATTATCTCTTTGCTAGAAAACAAGGTGATAAATCTCCTCTATTGAAAAGTCATTATACTCTCAGGTGATTAGACAATAGACAATAGGTGCAGGAGTAGACCATTCGGTCCTTCGAGCCAGCACCGCCATTCAATGTGATCATGGCTGATCATCCACAATCAGTATCCCGTTCCTGCCTTCTTCGCATATCCCCTGACTCCACTGTATTTAAAAGCCCTATCTAGCTCTCTCTTGAAAGTATCCAGAGAACCGGCCTCTACCGCCCTCTGAGGCAGAGAATTCCACAAACTCACAACTCTGTGTGTGAAAAAGTGTTTCTTCATCTCCGTTCTAAATGGCTTACCCCTTATTCTTAAACTGTGGCCCCTGGTTCTGGACTCACCAAATATCGGGAACATGGTTCCTGCCTCTAGTGTGTCCAAACCCTTAATAATCTTATATGTTTCAAAAAGATTCCCTCTCATCCTTCTAAATTCCAGAGTATACAAGCCCAGCCGTTCCATTCTCTCAGCTTATGACAGTCCCGCCATCCCGGGAATTAACCTTATGAACCTACGCTGCACTCCCTCAATAGCAAGAATGTCCTTCCTTAAATTTGGAGACAAAAACTGCACACAATATTCTAGGTGTGGTCTCACTAGGGCCCTGTACAACTGCAGAAGGACCTCTTTGCTCCTATACTCAACTCCTCTTGTTATGAAGGCCAACATGCCATTTGATTTCTTCACTGCCTGCTGTACCTGCATGCTTACTTTCATTGACTGATGAACAAGGACGCTCAGATCCGTTAAACTTCCCCTTTTCTCAACTTGACACCATTTAGATAATAATCTGCCTTCCTGTTTTTGCTACCAAAGTGGATAACCTCACATTTATCCACATTAAACTGCATCTGCCATGCATCTGCCTACTCACCCAACCTGTCCAAGTCACCCTGCATTCTCATAGCATCCTCATCACAGTTCACACTGCCACCCAGCTTTGCGTCATCTGCAAATTTGCTAATGTTACTTTGAATCCCTTCATCTAAATCATTGATGCATATTGTAAATACCTGCGGTCCCAGCACCGAACCTTGCGGTACCCCACTAGTCACTGCCTACCATTCTGAAAGGGACCGTTAATCCTTACTCTTTGTGTCCTGTCTGCCAACCAATTTTCTATCCATGGCACCCCAATACCATGTGCCCTAATTTTGCCCACTAATCTCCTATGTGGGACCTTATCAAATGCTTTCTGAAAGTCCAGGTGCACTACATTCACTGGCTCTCCCTTGTCCATTTTCCTCGTTACATCCTCAAAAAATTCCAGAAGATTAGTCAAGCATGATTCCCCCTTCGTAAATCCATGCTGACTCGGACCGATCCTGTTGCTGCTATCGAAATGTTCGGCTATCTCATCTTTTATAATTGACTCCAGCATTTTCCCCACCACCGATGTCAGGCTAACTATAATTCCCTGTTTTCTCTTTCTTAAAAAGTGGGATAACATTAGCTACCCTACAATCCTCAGGATTCAATATGATCATGGCTGATCATCTCCAATCAGTACCTCGTTCCTGCCTTCTCCCCATATACCCTGACTCCGCTATTTTTAAGAGCCCTATCTAGCTCTCTCTTGAAAGCATCCAGAGAACCTGCCTCCACCGCCCTCTGAGGCAGAGAATTCCACAGACTCACAACTCTCTGTGAGAAAAAACGTTTCCTCGTCTCCATTCTAAATGGCTTACTCCTTATTCTAACATTTTTTTAAACTTAGAAGTTTGACATATCCCCAACAACCTTCACCAACTTCTACAGATGCACCGTTGAAAGCATTTTATCGGGACGCATCACAGCGTTGTTTGGGAAAAGCTCCATTGAAGTCTGCAAGGAATTGCAGAGAGTTGTGGATGTAGCCCAGACCATTACACAAACCAGTCTCTTTCTCATTAACACCATCTCTACACTTCATGCTGCCTTGACAAGGGCATCAGCATAACCAAGGATCAGTTTCACTCTCTTCTCCTCTCTCCCATCAGGCAAGAGGTACAGAAGTTTAAAAAATGCAAACCTCCAGATTCAGAGATAGTTTCTTCCCAGTTGTTATCAAGCAACTGAATGTTCCTCTCAACAGCTGAAGTTCGGTCCTGACCTCCCACCTTCTCATTGGAGACCTTTGTATTATCTTTATTCAGACATTATTGGACTTAATCTTGGACTAAATGCTGTACCTTTTATCTGTACTCCTTATCTTGTATTGATTGTAATCATGTATAGAATTTTCGCTAACTGGATAGCACGCAACAAAAAAGCTTTTCACTGTACACGTCACAATAATAAACCAAACTAAACTCAACTCAACTGAACGCAGGAGCTGGCAGCTGAAAGGAGACTCATTGAAAAGCTCCATTTGTAAAATTCTCAGCCGCTGGCATTTCCTCAGCAGTTTAATTTAAAACTCACAGGAATAGCAGTTTAGAAATTGAATCCATTATTACCTGTTTTTTATTCCCAAAATTCAGGTAAAATGGCAACTCGGGTTAGGTGACGCCAGTGATCATATCTGGGTGAAATCATGCAGTTGGGAAATTAGCCCAGACATGGTGCGAGTATCTGTGACATTTACCTGACCATTTGCAAAAATGTTGAAATCTCTGTTCATACACCACACATTTCCTCCCTTCCTTACAAGTATAGAATAGAGCTTTTAGGTGCAACCGACAAAGTTTACTGAACATTCACAGTACACCTAGGTGTAAATTGCATTGGTATCTATTAAAAGATACTCACAAGTTAGGTTGAGAAGTCTGGAAAGCTTGAGCCTCTGTTTCAGCTCTCTCATCTCCACCACCATTGGTTTAAAGAAGGATCCCAACCCAAAACGTTGCCGATCCATGTCCTCCAGAGATGCTGCCTGACCTGAGTTACTCCAGCACTTTGTGTCCATCTTCCATTTCTACATCTCAATTACCTTCACTTCTCTACTTAGAGCCAGCTCTAACCTGTGCAAATTGAGCTTGCAATATGAGAGGGGAAGAACACATCTCTGCTCCCACAGAAGAAAGATGTTTCCACTAACCACAACTCTGCTTCTGAAGCAGAGATATCTGGTTGCGTGCACTGTCTCCCCCCTGGTGAAAGAGTGCTCATGTCTCCTTCCAAACACTGAGGAGCTGACCTCAATTTCTACCGTCTATTTCTTCCATTCCAACCATTTCTTGGGGAGGTTTGTTAACAGTTTCCTGATACCCATTAGTCTTCGCTATAACATCCTATACGTGGTGTTGACAAAGGAACTCTGAACGTACATCACATCTAGTGCAGTCTCCCATCCATCATTCTCTATAAAAAAGTTATTTAAGTTTGCCAACCACAATCTTCCTTTCTGAAATCAATGTTGACGGCATCAAACTAGTTTCTATCCCATGGAATGAGCTTCCAGAGGAGGTCGTTGAGGCAGGTACTATAATTGCATTTAAAAGTCACTTGGACAGGTAAACGAATAGGAAAGGTTTAATGGGATATGGAATTGAGGGCTATGAAGAACTGGCACAAAAGCAAATGGGATTAGGTTAGATGGGGCATCTTGGGCAGCATGGATGAGTTAGATGAAAGGACCTAGTTTATGCTGTATAACTATGACTTTATTCATTCAGGTAAATAATAATTCCATCTTATTTAAAGAATCCAACGTTCAACTATCACAGATGTTAAACTAAATTCCCTATAATTATCTAGATTAACTACATTTTTAACGATTAGTTATTATATTCATCTTGCTTTCCTTCATCATACATCCAGTTATACTGGCATCGCCTTGGTCTTTGGATGTACTTTGTCAGACTCATGTCCTGCCTGTGTGTCCATGCACTTAAACAACTCCTTACTTTGTTTACATTAAATTCAAACAGTTGTATAATTTCAAACAATTTTTCAATTTATCTTATCCCTAAAATGTTTTTCATAATCACTGAAGCAACGTCATTTCCACTTATCTTTCACTAATTTACAATCTTCTCCCCTAAGGCTCCCAATCTTACAATTGATAATTTGTTTTGAGTTGATATATTTGAAGAAACATATATAAAAACACATCAGTAAAAGTGAATCTTAATCCTTTCTATTCCCTTCACCAATATTGCCCCTTGTTTTACACCTCTTTAATAAATCTCAAATATATTTATTTTCATCTCAGACCAGTTTGCGTTTTTTTTAAATTAATCATTGATATTTGTATTTCTCTGCTAATAAAGCTGAATTATTAAAGGGTAATATAGAAACATAGAAACATAGAAAATAGGTGCAGGAGGAGGCCATTTCGGCCATTTGAGCCAGCACCGCCATTCATTGTAATCATGGCTGATCATCCCCTATCAATAACCCGTGCCTGCCTTCTCTCCCCATATCAAAACCATCTATTTTTGATATCCCTTGACTCCACTAGCCCCTAGAGCTCTATCTAACTCTCTCTTAAATCCATCCAGTGACTTGGCCTCCACTGCCCTCTGTGGCAGGGAATTCCATAAATTCACAACTCTCTGGGTGAAAAAGTTTTTTCTCACCTCAGTCTTAAATGACCTCTCCTTTATTCTAAGACTGCGGCCCCTGGTTCTGGACTCGCCCAACATTGGGAACATTGGGTAAAAAGGAAATCACAGAGATATCAATCAATATTTTGTATCTGATTTCAAAAGGTTAAGGACATTTGGCATGTCTCCAATAGCAATTTTTATAGGTACATACTGCAGCTTTACAGGCACATCAATGTAACTACACAACCAATAAATATATGATAAACTATAATGCAATAAGGTATACTAGACTGCCAGACTATAATAGTACAACCTCTAAAGAATACATAGTTGTTTGTTGTGCAAGCTATAAAGAGTAGTTTGTGGTAGTCCAGAGATAGGGTGGTGGTTAAGGTTGTGCACTGTGGATGGTTAATGGGAAGAAGATGTTCCTGAATCTGAAGATAATGGTTCTCAGACAGCTGTACCTTCTTCCCAATGGTTGCAGTGTTTTGAAAGCATGACTACGATGGTGTGGGTCTTTGATAACTTTAGCTGCCTTCATGAGGTAGTGCTTCCTGTCCATCCCTTCGATGGTGGGGAGGGCAATGCCCATGTTACACCAGGCAATGTCCACCAGTTAGACACAAAATACTGGAGTAACTCAGCAGGTCAGGCAGCATCTCTGAGGAAAGGAACAGGTGATGTTTCGGGTCGGAACCCTACCTCAGATAGTCATGTCCACCAGTTTCTGCAGCTTCTATCATAAAGGATCCCTACCATCTTGTTTTTTGGAGTCTTATTTCATTTAGAAATTTGATGTGATTTATGTATAATTTATTTACAATTTGTTCATGTGTGTTTGTCTGAGTCTATGTATCCTGTGATGCAACTGCAAGCAAGATATAGATTGCTCACTACAAATACCTGCTATCTCTTTGCTATTCATGCAAAATTGAATTGAATTGAATTGAATCCTTTATTTGTCATTCAGACCTTTCGGTCTGAACGAAATGTCGTTGCCTGCAGCCATACATGTAATAATAAACAACACACAATAAACACAAATTAACATCCACCACAGTGAGTTTACCAAGCACCTCCTCACTGTGATGGAGGCAAAAGTCTTAGGGTTGCTGTCTCTTCCCTCCTCTTCTCCCTCTGCGCTGAGGCGATACCCCACCGGGCGATGGTAAGTCAGTCCCGCGGTTCAAGCTCCGCGGCCCGGGGGTGGTCGAAGCTGCCGCCCTCCAGTCCAGCGGACGCAGTTGTTGCCACGGGAGCTCCGTAAAACAGGCACCAGCCTGTGACCTGCGAGCTCCCGACATTGTCCTCCACTGGCCTGCGGCTGAGCCCCAGATTCAGGTCGCCGCCGCCAGAACGCCGCCTCAGCCACGGGAGCACCGTCTCCGCCCCGCACCGGGCCGCCCACACGGGAGCGTCTCAGCCCCGCACCACGCCGCCCATACGGGAGAGCATTCCAGCCGGGAGCCGGGCCGTCTTCACGGAAGCACCTTCCAGCCGGGAGCCGGGCCGCCCACACGGGAGTGCCTTCCAGCCGGGAGCTGGACCACCCACACAGGAGCGTCTCAGCCCCGCGCCGTCCGCCCTCACCGGAGCGCCGAGTCGTGCCGCTGCCCGAACGCTGCCACAGCTCGAAGACGGCCAGCCTCGCGTTGGTAAGTCCTGGCTGGCTCTACCTCCGGAGCCTCGAGGTTGGTCGCAGGTTGGAGGCCGCCAGCTCCGCCATTAGGCCTCAGCTCAGACAGGGGAAGAGAAGGGGGATACGACAAGAAAGTCGCATTCCCCCGAAGGGAGAGACAGAAAGCCCTGTTTCAGCCCCCCCCCCCACACATAACACAACCTAATAACCAAAGGTTTAACTGAACAAGACAAAAAAAAAAACAGCACAAAAAAAGTAAAAACAGACAGACTGCAGGCGAGCCGCAGCCGTTTCACAGCACCGCCACTTCCGAAAAGAACACTTAGATCACTCTTTTCTCATCTGCATCTTTCACCATTCAGATTCCTTTTACTGAAATGCATGACATCATATTTACCCACATTAAAACTCAATTGCCGAGTTTTTACTGACTATCTGGGAATGATGCCAATGTGAGACTTGCCAAAGACAAGTCTTCCTCTAATGTAAAAGCAATGGTGTGGAGATAAGCCACGTGAGACTTTTCACGGAACTTTATCTTCTGGGATGCTTTTATCATCATTGTTACAGAATCAACAGTGTCCAAATTAAACTTGGAGACACAAGGGACTGCAGATGCTGGATTCCTGAGCAAAACAAAACTCTCTATGTTACTCCAGCAGTTTGTTTTTGACCAAATTATACTTGCTCAGTTGAAATGGAGAAGCTCAGTCCACCAAATGGATGCTGACATGTTAAGCTTGTACATTTAATTAGGTTTATCTCCAGGAACACACGGATACATGGATAGGACAGATTTGGAGGGATATGGGCCAACCGCAGGCAGGTGGGACCAATGTAGGTGTAACATGTTGGCTGGTGCTGGCAGGTTGAACCTAAGGGCCTGTTTCCATGCTGTACCACTCTAAGAGTCTATAACTCCGAGCAGTATGGGTCAAAAACATAAAGCAATCAAATCTATTTATTATTACGTACTTGCTTGATTTTCTTTTAGCGATTATGATTAATGCAACCAGGAGACCAAGGACAAACAAGCCCAAGTCAATGCATAGCCCTGCCCACGTGTACACTAGAAATCAAAAGGAAAACATCATTAGTAATAGTGTGAGGCTGCAGAATGCAGCTATTTAAGATTTGTTTAATTTCTTTACCATTTTCATCATTTTTTGATGCGAGATCAGGATTGAGGGATCCTGCAGGTTTGACCTGAATGTGGCATCGATTTCCTCTCCACTGACTTGTACACCTATAAAGCAGGTAGAGAGTGGGGGAGGAGAGAGTGGAAATTATTAAGAAGCTCACAATAGAAAACATTCTACTTTTGTAAATAGCCTGGGAACAGAACACATCTTTTCTAGCTATTTTTTGCTCTTACATTACACCGTATGCCTTTACAACTCTCCAGCTTAAGAAAAGGGACTGATTTAAAAGCATGCACCAGTGGTCCACCTCCTTCATCTTATGACTTTGTGCACATTTGTGAAATAAATCTAATTCTCAGACAATGTTGAAATGAGAGAGTCTGTTATAATGGGAGAGTCTGTGAAAGGTTGAATAATAGGTCTGCAAACTGCTCTGAACATGAAAGGAAACAATGCTTTGCAGGGCAGTCCCTCTTCGACCGGTTTGCATTCCACACGCACTCAGATTGTAAATTTAAAGGGCAAAAACTAGCTCTGACAATTATTGGTAAAAACCATGGAAGTTAAATTCAATAGCAAACAGCTTGAAAATACGTAGATTAATTGCATATCATAAAGTACTGCAGACTTTTTGCTAATTATAATGATCAGTGTGGTGCTGCAGTTCTGTCTCGTGTGGGAGGAGTAAGGAAGGTAGACGGTTTGTTGACATCGTGGGTTCCTAATACCAGCGAAATCCAGCCTGCGTAAACTTACCATGGTGGTGACATCTGCAAACTTGTAGATGGAGTTGGAGCAGAATTTGGCTGCACAGGCGTGAGTGCATGGGGTATACTGTATAGGGAGTGGTGAGAACATCCCCATGCAGTGTTCAGAATAATTGTGGAGGAGGTGTTGTCACCTATCTTTTTATCTTTGTGGGTTTCCTTTTAAAGATTTAACTATATTAACATAGACACTGGGAGGTCTATATTCATTGTGTATTCTGACCTATGTATCAAGACCATTGTTATGTTTATCATTATTCTTTTTGCTCTGTTTTTTATGTTTTATTTTTGCTTTTTTTGGAAAAAAATAAATAAAAAGATTTTAAAAGAAAGGAATTGTAGGCGGTGGTGAATTTGTGACTGCTGTAGATGTCCTTGCAATCTAGATGGTCCAGAGATGACTAGGCACAGGGAGGTGGCTTCTGCATGGATCTGCTGTAACAGTAGGCAAACGGCAGTGGAACAAGGCTGTTTGGAAGGCTGTTGTGTGCCATCACCAGTCTCTCAAAGCAATTCATGATGATGGATATCAGAGCCATTGAACAGCAGTCTTTATGGCATGCTACCATGCTTTTGCTAAACTCCGGGACAATAGCGGTCTTCTTAAATCCTTTCTAATGTGTGTCGGGCAGTGTTAATTTGCGGGGACCGCTGGTCGGTGCGGATTTGGTGGGCCGAAGGGCCTGTTTCTGTGCTTTATCTGTAAGCTAAACTTTAGCTCAGCCCAGAATTCACCCTTGGTATAATGAATGGCACTGTGAAGATCTTATATATATATCTAGTGCTGCTCACGGTCATTTGATTTGAACGCTGCAGATTTGGACCACCTTAGAGTGGATCTCTTTGTTGATTATTGGTCTTCGGTTGGGGACCACTTGTATTACCTTCTTTGGCATGCATTCCTCTGAACACTTACTGATGAAGCTGGTGACGGCAGTGGTATACCCATTCAGGATGGCTGAAGTGTCCGTGAATATGAGCCAGTGCACCAACTCTAAGCACTTGCAAAGATTGGTGGGTCTTGGTATAGTGTAGGAAGGAACTGCAAATGCTGATTTAAATCAAAGATAGACACAAAAAGCTGGAGTAACTCAGCGGGACTGGCAGCATCTCTGGAAAAAAGGAATGGGAGACGTTTCAGATCGAACGTTTTGGGTTCGGGTCAGAATGAAGAAGGGTCTCGACCCGAAACGTCACCCATTCTTTCTCACCAGTCCAGCTTTTTGTGTCTATCTTGGGTGTTGGTATAGATTCAGGTAGCACAGTTGACAGCTCCACAGTGTACAAAGAGGATGTGAATAAGAATTCGATAGGCGCAATAATTAGAAGAAGGCTGCCTGAAGAAGGGCCCCAACCCGAAACGTCGCCTATCCATATCCTCCAGAAATGCTGCCTGACCCCTTGAGACACTACAGCAATCTGTTTGTGTTTGTTCTAGAAGATTAATGGATGTACATCATAAAATGCTTGAAACCTACCATAAAACCATATGTAGTTTCAAGACACATCAATCTGGCACAGTGTGTGAAACATATAATACATGGCATTGAATTGAGAAGCAACTTCATTCAGCATTGCAGATGCATAGAACATAGAACTGTATAGCACAGGTACAAGTCCTTCGGCTCACAATGTCTGTGTCAAACATGATGCCAAGTCCAACATTTATCATCCTGCACATAATCCATATCCCTCCATTGCCTGCCTATCTAAAAATCTCTTAAATGCTCCTGCTTCAACCACCATCCCTGGCAGCATAATCCAGGCACCCAACGCCATTTATGTAAAAATCCTGCACGCAAATCTCCTTTAAACTTCGCCCTTTCACATTAAAGCTATTCCCTCTAGTATTTGATATTTCCATCAAGGGAAATAGGTTCTGACTAGCTAACTATCTTTGCCTCTTATAATTTTATGTACTTCTAACTGATTTCCCCACAACCTCTGGTGTTCCAGAAAAAACCCAACACAAATCTGTGCATGCAGCGAATGCCCTCTAATCTCGGCAGCATTCTGCTAATCCTCTATTGCACCCTTTCCGAAGCCTCCACAGCCTGCCTATAACGGGGTGACCAGAACTGCATGCAATACTCCAAATGCAGCTTAACCATATCCAATAAAGCTGCATCATGACTTCCTTACTCTGATACTCAATGCCTGGACCAATTAAGGCAAATAAGATGCCATATGCTTTCTTTACCACTCAATCTGCTTGTGTCGCCTCTTTTAGGGAGTTATGGACTTGGACCCCAAGATCCCCTCCGTACAGCGATGCAGTTAAGGGTAAAATCAGGATGCAAGGGTAAGAATGCAACCTTGCTGATGTCACAGCTTCACTGGAGCATAAGTGCTGGCTGCACCGGCAGCACACGAGGCACATTTGTTGCCAGGGAAGCTGAAAGAATAATTATCTTTTCTGTGCACTGAATGTGTGAAGCAACTTTCATGATGTTTTATTTTAGCATTTCAGATAAACCCTAACCCAGCAGCTTAATGGGCTTTCTTTCCTTCTTTACCAGAGTATTTCCACCATTGTCTGTTTAAAGTTCATATATTTTCAACATCTGCCTGGTTAATTTTGATTTATTTTGTTTCATGGTAATGCAGCAATGGCTAATGCTGTGGCACGGCCCATAGGGTACAGTGTCAACCACACTGCCCTCATCAATCTTCCTGGTCACCTCCTCAAAAAACTCAATCAAATTGGTGAGGTGTGCAAAGACATGCTGACTATCCGTAATCAGGTCTTGCATTTCTTGTCAGATCTTGTCACAATCTTCACGCATCAGTTACCCAGCACTGTCATAAAAACCGTCTATAGTTCGTCCAAGTCTGCAGCCTTTTTTAAACGGAGGCACAAAATTATCCATCCTCTGATCTTCCAACACCTCGCCCATGTCTATCAATGATATAAATATATTTTGTCAGTGCTGCTATCCCTTTAAGGATTCATAAGAGATCACCCACTTAAGGCAGATATTACGTTTTTTTTAGGGAGTATTTGGAATTCTTTTCCTAAGTGTTAATATTTTTAAGGCAGTAATAGATAAGTTTTTGATAAGTAAGAGGTGAATAGAGGGAGTACAGAGAAGGTTCACCAGACTGATTCCTGGGATGTCAGGACTTTCATATGAATAAAGACTGGATAGACTCGGCTTGTACTCGCTAGGATTTAGAAGATTGAGGGGGGATTTTATTGAAATTTACAAAATTCTTAAGGGGTTGAACAGGCTAGATGCAGGAAGATTGTTCCCAATGTTGGGAAAGTCCAGAACAAGGGGTCACAGTTTAAGGATAACGGGAAAGTCTTTTAGGACCGAGATGAGAAAAACATTTTTCACACAGAGAGTGGTGAATCTGTGGAATTCTCTGTCACAGAAGGTACTTGAGGCCAGTTCATTGGATATATTTAAGAGGGAGTTAGATGTGGCCCTTGTGGAAAAAGGGATCAGGGGGTATGGAGAGAAGGCAGGTACTGGATACTGAGTTGGATGATCAGCCATGATCATATTGAATGGCAGTTCAGGCTCGAAGGGCCGAATGGCCTACTCATGCACCTATTTTCTGTGTTTCTATGTTTCTATGAAAGGAGTTGAGCTACAGGCAGATTAGCCATGATCTTTTTGAATGGTGGTGCATCAGGTGCTTAATGGCCTGCCTGTTAAGGCAACAAGATGTTAGGATTAATAACCTGGTAAAAATAATGAAATTTTCACCTGGAAAATGGTAAATAAATCGACAAAGAAAATGCACTGAAGGAAATCAGAAGCTTTCTGTGTTACAAAACAATTTATTTTGATTTTAAAGGGTGGCTGTCAACACTGAACGAATATTAATGCTAAACTCTAATCTCTACAGGTTCCTTTATGGAATCATTATTGATATTACTGCAAAATGCAAGGGAAATCAGAGCTGATGGATTTTAAAAACTCCAAGGGGCAATATATCCACACTCCCTTGGTGAGAGGTTTGAAAATAAATTTGACAACAATAATTTAAAATGTCATAAGATAAATGGTTTCTACTTTTAGCACCAAAGTGTTATTGCTCAAAGAGAAAAAAATATTGAGTCTTGGTCTTCCTATAATGGTGTTTCGACTTATCTGGCACTCATTTCATCTTCCCCTTCTCAATCTTTGTCTTCCACATTTATTTTTTTCTCCTTTCCGCTGTTCATCGTTCTCTCATTTGAAACAATTTTAAGCCTGCCTGGCTTTCACATGTAGTGTCATGTCCCAATGAATGAATAAATGGGAATTTTCCTTCGATACTATTTATAGTTCTTGTAACAGGGACATACAAGCACAGAAACAGGATATCCGGTTCACTGACCATCAAACTCCCACTGATAATAACCCTGTACTAATCCAATGTTTAACATTTTCCCTAACATTTCAATGAGCTTCACAAAGATTCTACCACTCTCTTACACACTTGGGGCAATTTGCAAAAGCCAATTCACCCACCAACCATCATGTCTTTGGGATGCGGGATCATTTTGGGACGACAGATGGCACAATGGGCTAAGTGTTCGGCTGGCAACCGGAAGGTAGCCGGTTCGAATCCCGCTTGGAGTGCATACTGTCGTTGTGTCCTTGGGCAAGACACTTCACCCACCTTTGCCTGTGTGTGAATGTGTGTGAGTGATTGGTGGTGGTCGGAGGGGCCGTAGGCGCAGATTGGCAGCCACGCTTCCGTCAGTCTGCCCCAGGGCAGCTGTGGCTACAGAAGTAGCTTACCACCACCAAGTGTGACTGAGGAGTGAAAGAATAATGCGATGTAAAGCGCCTTGAGTATTAGAAAGGCGCTATATAAATCCCATCCATTATTATTATTATTATTATTTTACGACAACCAGAGGAAACCCACACAGCCACAGAGAGAACATGCAAACTCAACACAGACAGCACCACAGATCAGGATAGAAGCCAAGTCACTGGAACTATGAAGCAGTATCTCTACCAGCTGTGCCACCACACAATGCTGGATATGTTTAGAGTTTAGAAACACAACATGCAAACTCAGCGCACCAAGTCCGGGCTCTGCCTGGGCCACTCAAGGACATTCACAGAATTGTCACAAAACCACTCCTGCATTGTCTTGGCTGTGTGCTTAGGGTCGTTGTCCTGTTGGAAGGTGATCCTCTGCCCTAATCTGAGGTCCAGAACACTCTGGAGCAGGTTTTCATCAAGGATCTCTCTGTTAGGCAGCTGTGGCGGGGCCTGAATGCAATCACCTCCTACAAGGCGAAATCAGGAGGTAGCTCGAATGTCGGCAAAACATCACTCCCTGACGAGCTCAATGCGTTTTACGTAGGTTTTGATAGGGAGATAATTGATGTGCCTTCTTGAGCCCCCATTCGCTGGGATGGTATCTCAGTCTCAGTCACAGAGGCCGATGTCAGAAAATCCTTCAGAGGGGTGAACCCTCGAAAAGCGCATGGACCTGATGGTATACCCGGTCGTGTTCTAAAAACCTGTGCGGACCAACTGGCTGGAGTTTTTATATATATTTTTTTTAATAAATTTTTCTTAGAGGCTTCTGCATATCATAATCCAAACCAGTACAGACTTTGTTTAACGGTTACATATTAAATATCCAGGTTTCCAGGGACCCAGTTACCAAAGTAGCTGGGATCCTCCTTTATCGGTTACCTAACATTGCCTCTAATTATTTATTTATATTTATAGATAGGAAAAATAAAGAAAGAAAAATAGGATAAACTATCAATAATACAACTTTGGAGATAGGTCTGTAGGTCAGAGAACAGAACTATTCATCTAGTCCTGGGTTCAGGCTTCAGTCCGGCCTCCGTGCCGGCCCGATCTACCCCTTCAACTGGCGGGAGTTTTTACGGACATTTTCAACCTCTCACGTCTGAGGTCTGAGGTCCCCACCTGCTTTAAAAGGGCATCAATTATACCGGTGCCCAAGAAGAGTAAGGTGACGTGCCTCAATGACTATCGACCAGTGGCACTAACGTCTGTGGTGATGAAGTGCTTTGAGAGGTTGATCATGGCGCAAATCAACTTCTACCTCGACAAAAACCTGGACCCACTGCAGTTTGCTTACCGCCACAACAGATCAACGGTGGATGCGATCTCGCTGGCTCACCACTCTGCTCTGGACCACTTGGACAACAAAAACGCTTATGTCAGGCTGTTATTCATTGATTACAGCTTGGCGTTTAACACAATCATCCCCTGCAAGCTGGTTACCAAGCTCTCAGATCTGGGTCTCTGCGCATCCCTCTGCAATTGGATCCTCGATTCTTCATTCACAGACCACAGACTGTTCATAATGGTGGAAATGTGTCAGCCTCGATAACAATCAGCACGGGAGCACCTCAAGGCTGCGTGCTCAGCCCCCTGCTGTACTCACTCTATACTCATGACTGCGTAGCTGGACATAGTGCGAATTCCATCATCAAGTTCACTGACGACACCACTGTTGTGGGACGTATCACTGATGGGAACGAGTCAGAGTATAGAAGAGAATTCTACTGACTGACCATATGGTGCCAGCGCAATAACCTGGCCCTCAACACCAGCAAAACTAAGGAACTGATTGTGGACTTTGGAAGGGGTAAGATGGGGACCCACAGTCCCGTTTATATCAATGTGTCGATGGTAGAGAGGGTCAAGAGCTTCAAATTCCTGGGCGTGCATATTTCTGAAGATCTCTCCTGGTCCGAGAACACTGATGCAATTATAAAGAAAGCACATCAGTGCCTCTACTTCCTGAGAAGATTATGGAGAGTCAGTATGTCAAGGAGGACTCTCTCTAACTTCTACAGGTGCACAGTAGAGAGCATGCTGTCTACTGAGCACAGAGAGCACAGTAGAGTTGCATCGTGGCTTGGTTCGGCAACTTGAGCGCCCAGGAGCGGAAAAGACTACAAAAAGTAGTAAACACTGCCCAGTCCATCATCGGCTCTGACCTCCCTACCATCGAGGAGATCTATCGCAGTCGCTGCATCAAAAAGGCTGGCAGCATCATCAAGGACCCACACCATCCTGGCCACACACTCATCTCCCCGCTACTTTCAGGTAGAAGGTACAGGAGCCTGAAGACTGCAACGTCCAGGTTCAGAAATAGCTGCTTCCCCACAGCCATCAGGCTATTAAACTCAAATGAAACAAAACTCTGAACATTAGCAGACCATTATCTGTTTATTTTCAGCTTATCTGTTTATTTATTCATGTGTGTATATATTTACATTATGGTATATGGACACACTGATCTGTTCTGTATTCATGCCTACTATATTCTGTTGTGCTGAAGCAAAGTAAGAATTTCATTGTCCTATCTGGAACACATGACAATAAACTCTCTTGAATCTTGAATCTACTTTGCTCGGTTCATCTTTCCCGCAATCCCGACTAGTCTTCCAGTTTCTGCCCGTGAAAAACATCCCCACAGCATGATGCTGCCACCACCATGCTTCACCGTAGGTATGGTATTGGCCAGGTGATGAGCAGTGCCTGGTTTCCTCCAGACGTGACGCTTGGCATTCAGGCCAAAGAGTTCAATCTTGGTTTCATAAGACCAGAGAATCTTGTTTCTCATGCCTTTTGGCAAACTCCAAGCGGGCTGTCATGTGCCTTTTACTGAGGAGTGGCTTCCATCTGGCCACTCTACCATAAAGGCCTGAATGGTGGAGTGCTGCAGAAATATTTGTCCTTCTGGAAGGTTCTCCCATCTCCACAGAAGAACTCTGGAGCTCTGTCAGAGTGACCATCGAGTTCTTGGTCACCTCCCTTCTCCCCCGATTGCTCAGTTTGGCCGGGTGGCCAGCTCTATGAAGAGTCCTGGTGGTTCCAAAGTTCTTCCATTGAAGAATGAAGGAGTCGACACCACTATGCTCTTCAGGACCTGCCATGCTGCTGAAATTGTTTCATACCCTTCCCCAAATCTGTGTCTTGACACAATACTGTCTCGGAGGTCTACGGACAATTCCTTCATCTTCATGGCTTGGTTTTTGCTCTAACATGCACTGTCAACTGTGGGACCTTATATAGACAGGTGTGTGCCTTTCCAACTCATGTCCAATCAGTTTAATTTACCACTGGTTGTAGAAATATCTCAAGGATAATCAATGGAAACAGGAGCTCAATTTTGAGTGTCATAGCAAAGGGTCTGAATACTTATGTAAATGTGATATTTCAGGTATTTATTTTTAATTACTTTGCAAAAATTTCCAAACACCTTCCCTTCCTTCTGCTGTTCTATGGGGTTGTGTGTGTGTGAGAGAGAGAGTTTGTGTGGGAGACTGTGTGAGAGAGTTTGTAAGAGTCTGTGTAGAGACAATAGACAATAGGTGCAGGAGTAGGCCATTCAGCCCTTCGAGCCAGCACTGCCATTCAATGTGATCATGGCTGATCATCCCCAATCAATACCCCGTTCCTGCCTTCTCCGCATATCCCCCGACTCTGCTATTTCTAAGAGCCCTATCTAGCTCTCTCTTGAAAGCATCCAGAGAACCTGCCTCCACCACCGTCTAAGGCAGAGAATTCCACAGACTCACTACTCTCTGTGAGTCCTCGTCTCCGTTCTAAATGGCTTACTCCTTATTCTTAAACTGTGGCCCCTGGTTCTGGACTCCCCCAACATCAGGAACATGTTTCTTGCCTCTACTGTGTCCAAGCCCTTAACAATCTTATATGTTTCAATTAGATACCCTCTCATCCTTCTAACCTCCACAGTGTACAAGCCCAGCTGCTCCATTCTCTCAGCATATGACAGTCCCGCCATCCCGGGAATTAACCTTGTAAACCTACGCGACACTCCCTCATTAGCAAGAATGTCCTTCCTCAAATTAGGGAACCAAAACTGCACACAATACTCCAGATGTGGTCTCACTAGGGCTCTGTACAACTGCAGAAGGACCTCTTGGCTCCTATATTCGATTCCTCTTGTTATAAAGGCCAACATGCCATTCGCTTTCTTCACTGCCTGCTGTACCTGCATGCTTACTTTCATAGACTGATGTACAAGGACCCCCAGATCCCGTTGTACTTCCCCTTTTCCCAAGTTGACGCCATTTAGATAGTAATCTGCCTTCCTGTTTTTGTTACCAAAGTGGATAACCTCACATGTATCCGCAATAAACTTAATCTGCCATGCATCTGCCCACCTGTCCTGCATTCCCATAGCATCCTCCTCACAGTTCACACTGCCACCCAGTTTTGTGTCATTTGCAAATTTGCTAATGTTACTTTGAATCCCTTCATCCAAATCATTGATGTATATTGTAAATAGCTTCGGTCCCAGCACCGAGTATTCACTGGTCACTGCCTGCCTTTTTTTGTTTGTGTTTCGGTGAGTTTTTGTGTGTGTGAGAGATGTGTAAGAGATGAGAGCGAGACAGAGAGTATGTGTGGAAGGGAGGGTGCGAGAGAGAATGCGTGGGAGCATATGTGCGAGGGAGTGAGCGTGAGAATGTGTGCTTGTGTGTGTGTGGGCGGGAGTGTGCGTGAGAGAGTGTGCGTGTGTGAGAGGGGTGAGAGAGATGGTGGGAAGCAGTTATTTTCTACTTACCTGTATGCCATTTGAGGGCATATTAAGAAACTCAGGCAGCCGTCCAACTCATTGACTCCTATGAGAGTTGTGTACCTGGTTTTGGAATTGAATCTGGCTTCAGAGAACGCTTCAGGAATAACTTAAAAGTACAATTACAGAGTGCACTCTATTGTAAAGCCACACAGGCCTCATTAAAGTAATGCGAGTCTCCTCAACAAATAACAAAACAGGAACATTTTAGAAAATGTTAAGAAATGTGGAAATAATTGAGCTGAGTTTTTTGGCATTATTCAGTGATGCTTGCTTTCAAAATTGTCAAAATGGTTTATTTCACAAATGACATCTGGATCATTGTAGCAACACAAGAATACAAACCACAAACATTTGGATGTGTAATGAGAAGAACAGATGGTTTTGCAGCATTCTGCAATTTACTTTAGTCTGACAATCTGCATAAATGACACAGAGATGAAGAATGAATATTTAAATTTCTCATTCGGCATTTACTAAACATCCTGCAATGACTACACAAACACTTACTTGCACAGTGCAATTCTGTTAACAATGACACATGTTCCACCATTTCTGCAATAGGCATTGGGACATTCTGTAACAATAATATAAACATGTCAATGCCATTAATAAAGTCATCTCCTAAGCAACAATTCACAATTTTTTGAATGAAAACTCCATGTTCACATTTGGTAAGATATTCCTCACAAACCTTTAAGAAGGAACTGCAGATGCTGGAAAAACTAAGGTAGACAAAAATGCTGGAGAAACTCAGCGGGTGAGGCAGCATCAATGGAGCAAAGGAATTTGTCGACGTTTCGGGTCGAGACCCTTCTTCAGACTGATGTGAGGGGGGGGGGGGGGGGGGGTGGGAAGAAGACAGGAAGAGGCGGAGACAGTGGGCTGAGGGAGAGCTGGGGAGGGCAGGAGAAAGCAGGGACTACCTGAAATTGGAGAAGTCAGTGTTCATACCGCTGGGGTGTAAACCGCCCAAGCGAAATATGAGGTGCTGCTCCTCCAATTTACTCTGGCCATCACAAACCTTAATAGCCAGATGACATTCCAGGCTTTGTGTTTAAGAAGGAACCGCAGATGCTGGAAAATCGAAGGTAGACAAAAGTGCTGGAGAAACTCAGCGGGTGCAGCAGCATCTATGGAGCGAAGGAAATAGGCAACGTTTCGGGCCGAGACCCTTCTTCAGGCTATTCCTTTTAAGGAGTTGGGGCTATCCCATATATACCCCAAGACTAAGAGGTCATTTATTTGTGCTTCCCTTAATTTGTCCTTTTCATGTGAGTTTTTTAATGTTATTAATAACATTTAAACCATACAGATACTCTATAATATTTAGCATAAACCTTTAGCAAGTCAGAAAACATCTGTGGTAAGTGAAATGGAATTAACATTTCAGACGATGGGTCTCTGACCTGAAACATTAATTCTGTTTCTTTTCCCACAAATCAAAATGAACTACTGTGAATTCCCGGCTTCTTTTGATTTTTATTCCTGAATTCTGCAACTTTTTAGATTTTTATAATAATAATAATAATTTTTTAAATAATTTGTTTATAGGGACAGTGCATATGAATGAACATTTGCATGTAAATATGCGAGATTGTAGCCAATCAGTAGCTAATTTCCGTCTCTAGTCCCAGGCAAAGGTAGGTGAAGTGTCTTGCCCAAGGACACAACGACAGTACACACTCCAAGCAGGATTCGAACCGGCCACCTTCAGGTTGCCAGCCGAACACTTAGCCCATTGTGCCATCTGTCGTCATTTGCCTCTTGCTGGGGGTTAGTGCGCCAGAGTGAAACACACTATTCTAAAGGGGATAATCAAATTAAATATGTTGAAAAAGAAACACATTCATAATTAACTGATTGCAAACATTTGCTTTCCCACCTGAACAGCTGGATTCATCCGATTTGAAATCTCTGCAGTCAATGTCACCATCACATCGCTGTGTTACTGGGATACACTCTCTACTGTTCTCACAGAGCAAAGAACCATTGAAGCAAAGCTTGACAGCTGAAAGAAAACAAATTAAGCTTGGTTTTTATTGCGGAAGTAAGGATGGGAGAAGGAAGGAAGGAAGGAAGGAAGGATGAGTGGACGGGATGGAGGGAGGGAGGGAAGGAGGGAGATAGGGGGGGAGGGATGGAGGAAGGAAAAGTCAAGAGTGTTTTATTGTCCTATGTCCCATGTAGGACAATGACATTCTTACTTGGAGCAGCAGAACAGAATATGTAAACATATGTCCCCCTCCCATTGGTATGGAAAATTTGCATTTTTCAGCTTGAAATTGTGCAATATGGTGCATACTGTAGCGAGTCTTTTAACTTACACTTGAATGCAATATATATGCTTTAAATTGGATTGGAGCGTTTTTGAAAGGGGGGAAGCTGTGCGATCACTGATCACTGGCCTTGGGGGTACCCGGTGAGGGAGTGGAGCAACCGAGTGGGGAGAGGGTGTGGAAGAAGGGTGTCCCCCCTCCCAGGGTAGGAACATTTTGAAATTTGATGTATTAAAATCATGTTTTAGTGCACTGTAGAAGTATGATTTCAATGTTTTTTGTATGAAATATTTTTAAGAGGTAACTTTTTAAGGGGTAACTTTATCCACACAAAGGGTAATGGGTGTATGGAACAAGCTGCCAGAGGAGATAGTTGAGGCAGGGACCATCCCAACATTTAAGAAAAAGTTAGACTGATACATGGATAGGACAGGTTTGGAGGTATGGACCAAAAGCAGGTAGCGTGGCTGGGACATGTTGGCGGGTGTGGGCAAGTTGTGCCGAAGGGCCTGTTTTCACACTGTATCTATGACTCCATTATACCTCCACCATGCATGAATGCTTCAAAATCAAGTGATCGAGTTTTATTGCCATATACTCACGCATAGAAACATAGAAAATAGGTGCAGGAATAGGCCATTCGGCCCTTCGAGCCAGCACTGCCATTCAGTGATCATGGCTATTCATCTAAAATCAGTACCCCTTTCCTGTTTTTTCCCCATATCCCTTGATGTCATTAGCCCCAAGAACTAAATGTAACTCTCTCTTGAAAACATCCAGTGAATTGGCCTGCACTGCCTTCTGTGGCAGAGAATTCCACAGATTCACAACTCTCTGCGTGAAGAAAGTTTGTTCTCATCTCAGTCCTAACTGGCCCCCCCTTTATTCTTAAACTGTGACCCATGGTTCTGAACGCCCCCAACATCGGGAACATTTTTCCTGCAGTTACAGTAAGTGAAAATCTAGCAGACAAGCAGAATGCTTTCACCAACCACCCCCATTTGAAGTCCACAATCTTCCACCGTTTCTACCCAGTGCTTGGTACTTACTTCCAGCAGCCACTGGTTGTCCTCCAGGATGCACCGAGCCGCAGCCTGATCCATGCCGGTCACCTGGGCGAATTCGGCACAGAGACTCTCACGGCAGCGGCGCAACGCTTCGACACCTCCGACGGCCCGGGACTCTTGCACTGAGGCTGCTCCATGGCCGGAACTGCAGTGAGCGACTCGCCAGCCCGGCAAACACTCACCAGCCCCGCTCCCCGTCTGCAACTGTCCCCGCCGCTGCTTCTGCTTCCAACACCCGCGGCCCATGCAGTTGATATGAGTTTTGAAATTTTCGTTGATCACAGAATTTCTCACAACAGAGCGAGAGAAATTTGTGATCAGCGTGAGAATTTGGTGAAATGCGTGATTCTCACGCTCAATGCATGGGAGTTGGCAGCCCTGCCTCTCTATCCCCCTCTCTCCCTCTTTCTCTCCCCCTCTCTCTCCTCTCTGTCCCCCTCTCTCCCACTCCCCTCTCTCTCCACCTCTCTTTCTCTCCCCTCTCTCTCTCCCTCCCACCACACTCTCATCCCTCTCCCTCTCCCCCCTCTCTCTCCCCCCCCCCTCTCTTCCGCTCTCTCTCCTCTCAACCCCCCTCCCTCTCCCCCTCTCCCCTCTCTTTCCCCTCTCTCTCCTCTCTCCCTCTCTGGCCTCCTCTTGCCCCCTCTCTCTCCCCCTCTCCCCCTCTCCTCTCTCTCTCCCCCCTCTCTCTCTCTCCTCTCTCTCTCCCCCCCTCCCCCCCCCCCCTCCCCCCGCTCTCTCTCCCCTCTTCCCCTCTCTCCCCTCTCTCTCTCCCCTCTATCTCCCCTCTCTCTCTCTCCCCCCCTCTCTCTCCCCCCTTCTCGCTCCCCCCTCTCCCCTCTCTTTCCCCTAACTCTCTCTCCCTTCTCTTTCCCCTAACTCTCTCTCCCCCTATCTCTCTCTCCCCCTCGCTCCCCTCCTCTCTCCCCCCCTCTCTCTCTCTCTTCTCTCCCTCTCTCTCTCTCCCTCTCCACACACTGTCCCCTCTCACTCTGTCTCTCCTCTCACCTCTCTCTCTTCCCCCTCTCTTTCTCATCTCTCTCTCTCTCTCCCTCTCGCTCCCCCCAGTCCTCCCTCCCACCTCACTCTCGCTCTCCCCCCTGGCTCTCTCTCCCCATCTCTCTTTCTCCTCTGTCTCTATCTCCTCTTTCTCTTTGTCCCCCAATCTCTCTCTCTTTCCTCCGTTTCTCCTCTTCCCCTCCTCTCCCTCTTCCCCTCTCTCTTTTACCACCTCTCTCTCTCCCATTCCACCTACCCCCTCCTCCCTCTCCACCCCTCTCTCCCTTCCCTCTCTCTGCCCTCTCACCCCCTCTCTCTCCCCCACTCTCCCCCTTCTCCCTCTCCCCCGCTCTCCCACCTCTCTCTTCCCCCTCTCCTCTCCCCCTACTCTCTCCTCTCCCTCCCTCTCCCTCTTCTCTCTCTCCATTCACTCCCCCTCTGTCTCTCCCCTTTCTCTCCTCTCCCCCCCCTCTCTCTCTCCCCCCTTGTCTCCTTCCCCTCTCTCTCTCTCCACCTCCCTTCCCCTCTCTCTCTCCCTTCGGCACAGAGACTCTCGCGGCAACGGCGCAACGCTTCCGATGCCTCCGACGGCCCGGGGCTCGCACTGTCCGGAGCGCTCCTTGGCCGGAGCTGCAGCGAGTGACTCGCCAGCCCCGCAAACACTCGCAGCCCGGCGAACACTCGCCAGTCCCGACTCCCCGCACCTGTTCCCGCCGCTGGTTCTGCTCCCATCCCTCCCTCAGCCCCGGCTCTCCAACACCCGTGGACCATGCAGTTTATCCGAGTTTTGAAATTTTCGTTGATCCCAGAATTTCTCATCACAGAGCGTGAGAAATTTCTGATCAGCGTGAGGGCGTGAGAGTTTGCTTGAGGGCGTGATTCTCACGCTCAAAGCGTGAGAGTTGGCAGCCCTGTGACTCATTATGTTGTAGCATTGGACTAAAGGAGGTAATCATAATCATCAATGAGTGATGTCACTTTAGTTCTCAAAATACCGGGAGCGATTTGGCAGCAGTTTAAGATTCTGGTCTAGTTCTGAGCAGATGCAAAGAAAAGCAGAATGTCTCACAATAACACCAGGTTCTGATATGCGTAAGTAGAAGAATTGCGTAAGTAGAAGAATTGCAACACAGACTCTGCAGTTTATTTCAATACTATTGAGAATAATAAACCTGCTAATTGAGAGAAAGAAAGGTGGCCTTTTAAAATTCAATTATGTAACTGTGCATTATTGTTTCTACATTATTCAATATATCAGTTTTATTTGAACATGCAGATCTGCACACTTGGAATTCGTGAAGCGGTTAATCCTTCAACTAAATTCTATCTAATCCTATTTCATTGGGACAAACATATGCAAAGTTGTATTGTCTGCCAAGCTGAGTTTCTCAAATCAAATTTAATTTAATGCTGCGGTAGTCGTAATTTTCAAACATTAGCTTTTCAATGGAGACATACAGGACTACAGATACTGGAATCAGGAGCAAAAATCAGACTCATTGGGCAAACTCATTGGATTAGGCAGCATCCGTGGAAGGTAGTGGACATACGACGTTTTAGGTTGGGACTCTTCTGCAGTCTGAAGAAGTGCCCCAACCCAAAACATAATCTGTACATGTTGAGTCCCTCTGGCAGTTTATTTGTTACCTAATAGTGTTTCCTAGTCATTTTAAAAATGTGCAAAGGCAGCTAAAGTGAGCTGGGAAATCACTCCTACGGATATAACAAAGTAGAAATGGAGAATGCTGTGAAGCTGTGAATCCATCCGTGCCACATTGTTTTATTGGTTTGCTTCAAGCAACAAACTCCTATTGTACACTATGGTTATATTTGATTTCACTTGCTTATTTTGGAGCTGAATTGCTTCAGTGGATTTTAAAGAGTTAATATTGATTGCTTGAAACTTGGATCAAAATTCAGCTGGCTGGCAATCTGACTTGTTTTATTCCACGCTGGTGCATAATTAATTTTAATGTTGGTGCTTGGTGTTTCATGGAGTATAGTGAAGCAGCAAATTTCAGTTTCACAAAATGAAAATATATTTTATCTCACCCTTGTGTTATATTAATAAACTTTCCCATTTATCACCAAATTCATCCAGCCCTTTAAACATTTTCATTTGTTTCCAGCATACATCAAATTGTACTTTATATTTACTCTTTTGGATTCCATTTATTTGTTCACTATTTTCTTTCTTTCAAATCTGTGCTACCTTTCTTCTTTAAATGTCCTATTTAAGAGTGACTTGTAGTTTAATCATCTTTTAACTTTCTATCTTTTGGTCTCTGAGTGGAAAGTATTGGGTCAGTTTGTATAAGTGGAGCAATGGCTTTCAGCTTAATAGAAACATAGAAACATAGAAAATAGGTGCAGGACGAGGCCATTCGGCCCTTCGAGCCAGCACCGCCATTCATTGTGATCATGGCTGATCGTCCCCTATCAATAACCCGTGCCTGCCTTCTCCCCATATCCCTTGACTCCACTAGTCCCTAGAGCTCTATCCTATGCCCCTGTCCCACTTAGGAAACCTGAACGGAAACCTCTGGAGACTTTGCACCCCACCCAAGGTTTCCGTGCGGTTCCCGGAGGTTTCCGGAGGTTCCCGGAGGTTTTTGTCAGTCTCCCTACCTGCTTCCACTACCTGCAACCTCCGGCAACCACCTGCAACCTCCGGGAACCGCATGGAAACTTTGGGTGGGGCGCAAAGTCTCCAGAGGTTTCCGTTCAGGTTTCCTAAGTGGGACAGGGGCATAACTCTCTCTTAAATCCATCCAGTGATTTGGCCTCCACTGCCCTCTGTGGCAGGGAATTCCATAAATTCACAACTCTCTGGGTGAAAACGTTTTTTCTCACCTCAGTCTTAAATGACCTCCCCTTTATTCTGGGACTGTGGCCCCTGGTTCTGGACTCTCCCAACATTGGGAACCTTTTTCCCGCATCTAGCTTGTCCAGTCCTTTGATAATTTTATATCAAAACTCTTCGTCACTCTGCCTGAATCAAACCTATCTGCCTGAATCAAACCGGTGCGGGGCTGAGACGCTGCCTTGTGGGCGGCCCGGAGCGGAGCGGAGACGGTGCTACGGCGGCTGAGGCGGCGTTCTGGCGGCGGCGACCTGGATCCGGGGCTCGGCCGCGGGCCAATGGAGGACAATGTCGGGAGCCCGCAGGTCACAGGCTGGTGCCTGTTTTCCGGGGCACCCGTTGCAACAACTGCGGGCAGCTTCGACCACCCCCCGGGCTTGAACCGCGGGACTGATGCCATCGCCCGGTGGGGTATCGCCTCGGCGCAGAGGGAGAAGAGGAGGGAAGAGACAGTAACTCTAAGACTTTTGCCTCCATCACAGTGAGGAGGTGTTTGGTGAACTCACTGTGGTGGATGTTAATTTGTGTTTATTGTGTTTTGTTATTATTACATGTATGGCTGCAGGCAACAGCATTTCGTTCAGACCGAAAGGTCTGAATGACAAATAAAGGATTCAATTCAATTCAATTCAATATCTGACGGAAATGATGAGATATGCCAGTCATTTCCCCGAGCTAAAGACAGGGAAAAGAAAAACAAACACCAAATACATGGGTTCTACTCCTTGCACCTTGTCAACTGCTGTCTCAGGTCAAGTAGATGGCAATTCATTTGTGGTCATGCTCCTACTCATCTTAGCAAAATTTGCTGTTATAAAATCATAGAATCAAACAGTGCAGAAACAGGCCCTTCGGTCCAACATGCCCACGCCAACCAACATGCCCCATCTACGTGCCCGAGTTAGGCCCATATCCTTCTAAACCTATCCCATCCATGTACCTGTCTAAATGTCTCTTAAATGTTGTGATAATACCTGCCTCAATGACCTCCTCTTTCAGCTGATTCCATGCATCCACCACCATTTGTGTAAAAAAGTTACCCCTCAGGTTCCTAATAAATCCCCCCCCCCCCCCTCCTCCCCATCCCCCTCATCTTAAACCTATATCATTCGGTTCTTGATTCCCCTACCCTGGGCAAAAGACTGTGCATTTACCTAAGCTTCTCCTCTCATGATTTTGTACATCTTCATAAAATCACACATCCTCCTGCTCTCTAAGAAATAAAGTCTTATTGGAGTGCTTCTGTTGAAGTTACAGCCATTCTGCGCTTGGGTAAGGAGATCGTCATCTGATGAAGGAATGGCAACATAATTCCAAATCAACATGGAATACGACTTGGAGGGGAACCTGCGAATAAACTTATGCCTGTTGCCTTTGCCCTTCCTGCAGGATTTGCTGTTGCTGTTGACAGAATCTTAATAGTTTCATGTTGCATGAAACTTGGTTTAAATTCTATTTCATTTTTCTGAAGATCCACATTTGTATACATTTGATGTTTAAAGCAAACCGCTGGAAAACAGTTTGGAACGAGAAGCATCCGTGAAGAGCGGGATGGCTCAGCAGTAGAGTTGCTGCCTTACAGCACCAGAGACCAGTGTTCGATCCTGACTACAGGTGCTATCTGTGCGGAGTTTGTACGTTCTCCCCGTGACCTGCGTTGTTTTGCCCGGGTGCTCCGGCTTCTTCCCAGTTTGTAGGTTAATTGGGTTGATAAAATTATGTTGCCCCTATGTGTGTAGGATAGTGTCAATGTGTGGGGATTGCTGGACGACACAGACTCGGTGGGCCGAAGGGCCTGTTTCCATGCTGTATCTCTAAACTAAACTAAACTGAACTATACTAAAAGAGGGATTCTCCATGTTTCAGGTTGTGACCCTACATCAGGACTGAGTGTGTACATGAAAGGTAGCCAGTATTACCACATACAGTAGCTGGATACCTGTATACAGGTAAGGTAGCCCATATTGCCACATAGCTGTATGTACAGTAGGAAAGGTGGCCAGTATAGCCACATAAAAGGCAGGAGAATGGGGTTGAGAGGGAGAGATATATTAGCCATGATTGGATGGCAGAGTAGACTTGATGGGCCGAATGGCCTTATTCTACTACAATTTATGAACCATTGCAGAGATCAATAAATAATTCATGGGATGTGATTTACATAGGAACAGATCATTTATCTGTTAGGATAACAGAAGGATAGCCAGTATATAGAGAGGTGGGCAGTATTTAGAAGTGGCTATCTCCACTGTGCACTCACAGCCCCAAGGTAGAGTCTCTAAGGTAGTGTGTGTATGAAATCTTGAGAGGAATAGATCGGGCAGATGCACAGAACCTCTTGCCCAGAGTAGGGAATCGAAGAATAGAGGACATATGTTTCATGTGAAGGGGAAAATATTTTATAGGAATCTGAGGGGTAAGGTGGGTGTATGGAACAAGCTGCCAGAGGAGGTAGTTGAGGCTGGGACTATCCCAAAGTTTAAGAAACAGTTAGACAGGTACATGCATAGGACAGGTTTGGAGGGAATATGGACCAAGCGCAGGCAGGTGGGACTAGTGTAGCTAGGACATGTTGGCCGGTGTGGGCAAGTTGGGCCGAAGGGCATGTTTCCACACTGTATCACTCTATGACTTTATTACTCTCAACCCAATGCATGACCTTTTACTTGCCTGTACAGACGCTGCTTGACCTGCTGAGTTTTGTCAGCAGTTTATTGTTCGCTTCTGATTCCAGCATTTTGCAGTCATTCTGTCTCCTTAGATATTTAATGTTGTTTGATTGTATCATATATTGCCATATGATTCTTGCCATAGAGGGAGTACAGAGAAGGTTCACCAGACTGATTCCTGGGATGTCAGGACTTTCATATGAAGAAAGACTGGATAGACTCGGTTTGTACTCGCTAGAATTTAGAAGATTGAGGGGGGATCTTATAGAAACGTACAAAATTCTTAAGGGGTTGGACAGGCTAGATGCAGGAAGATTGTTCCCGATGTTGGGGAAGTCCAGAACAAGGGGTCACAGTTTAAGGATAAAGGGGAAATCTTTTAGGACCGAGATGAGGAAAACTTTTTTCACACAGAGAGTGGTGAATCTCTGGAATTCTCGCCCGCAGAAGGTAGTTGAAGCCAGTTCATTGGCTATATTTAAGAGGGAGTTAGATCTGACCCTTGTGGCTAAAGGGATCAGGGGGTATGGAGAGAAGGCAGGTACAGGATACTGAGTTGGATGATCAGCCATGATCATATTGAATGGCGGTGCAGGCTCGAAGGGCCGAATGGCCTACTCCTGCACCTATTTTCTATGTTTCTATGTTTCTATTGCTCGATAATGTGTCTTATTATCTACAGAAGTACCAGTTTGCTAATCCTGCTGAATATATTTATGTTTTGATTCTTTTCATGATGTGAATTTTTTTGTATTTATATTAACATTGTTGGTCTACTTATCTCCAAACTACTGTGTACGAATCATACCATCTGGATGCAGCAGAGCATAATGAACCTGTAATTGGACAGATCTCTCAACAAGATAACAATCTAGAGAGCAGGATATGGTTGACAGTGACTTGGGAACTAGGCGGCTGGAAGGATCCTGAAAAAAAGCAACTAATGATACTTATTCAAGAGAGAGATTAATCCTATTGAATGCCATGTTCAAATATGTGTTTGTTGTGTGAGAATTTTGCTAAAATTGCATTGTTCTAAAATTAGTGTTGATGTCATGACACTTAATTTTACTATATTCAAATATCATTGATCTGTTTTCCAACTCATTTCATGAGTTATTTATTGATCTCTGCAATAGTTCATAAGTTTTATGAGTAGAATTAGGCCATTCAGCCCATCATCTACGCCATTCAATCATGGCTGATATATCTTTCCCTCTCAACCCCATTCTCCTGCCTTCTCCCCATAACCCCTGATACCTGTACTAATCAGAGAATCTGTCAATCTCTGCCTTAAAAATATCCATTGACTTGGCCTCCACCCCCGACTGTGGCAATGAATTCCACAGATTCACCACCCTCTGACTAAAGAAATTCCTCCTCATGTCCTTTCTAAAAGTACATCCTCTTATTGTTAGGCTATGGCCTCTGGTCCTTGACTCCCCCACTAATGGAAGCATCTTCTCCCCATCCCGTCCATCTAGGCCTTTCACAATTCGGTAAGTTTCAATGAGGACCCCCCTTAATCCTTCTAAACTACAGCAAGTGCAGGACCAGTCCCTGTCAAACACTCATCATTTGTTAACCCAATCATTCCTAGCAGAAGTTAGGACACAGTGCCAAAAAATGATGTTGTAGCAGTTTTGGTTCCCTATCCTCACCCCAAATATACCCCCCACCTCCCAAACTCTCCCAGCCCTGCGCACCCAATGGTTGCCCAACAAATGCTTGTGAGCCTTCTTAGCCCCTGTAATTCAGATCTAGGCTTACCAGTATGCCTTGGGCAACAAGTATAATGCAGAAAATTATTAAGGGGTTGGGCAGGCTAGATGCAGGAAGATTGTTCCCGATGTTGGGGAAGTCCAGAACAAGGGGCCACAGTTTAAGGATAAGGGGGACATTTTTTAGGACCGAGATGAGAAAAACATTTTTCACACAGAGAGTGGTGAATCTGTGGAATTCTCTGCCACAGAAGGTAGTTGAGGCCAGTTCATTGGCTATATTTAAGAGGGAGTTAGATGTGGCCCTTGTGGCTAAAGGTATCAGGGGGTATGGAGAGAAGGCAGGTACAGGATACTGAGTTGGGTGATCAGCCATGATCATATTGAATGGCGGTGCAGGCTCGAAGGGCTGAATGGCCTACTCCTGCACCTATTTGCTATGTTTCTGTGTCAACTGCAGACAATGAGGTAGACAATGATGGTCACTCATAAAAGTCGCAGAAACAGCTTACATTTGCAAGGTCGTGAAAGGACTAACAAATGGACCGCCTCTCTGCCATAAAGGGCAGCATAAAACGCCCCAATAGTTCTAAATAAATTAATCCTCACCTTGACTTTTTTGAGGACATTAGACCCCGGTTGATGGAGCAGAGACTGGGCATGCTGGATTTCAGGCCCATTTGCCCTCAGATCGTCAACAGATTCCAGGCAGGGTGGAAGCAAATATTAATTGATAAGCCCTCCTTCCCCAATCCCCATCCTTCACTTAACTGCATCACATCCTCCTTTAATGATACAAAGGAAGAAATGATATGAAACTTAAAGTCACTTCAGCAGCCAACATGATGCTTCTTGTCATATCTATCAAGTAGAAATACCATATCTTTCAGGGAGTATATTGCAATTTAGCTGCATCTGTTTGTTTTTCATGAGCATGCTGGCTCAGTAGCAACATTAATTAAAAAAAACACCCAAGGATTGACAAGTAAATGGGACTTACAGCAACCAAATTCATCTTCTGCTAAAGAGCAGTCCGGGACTCCGTCACACCTGAGCAATGACGGGATACATTCCCTGTTGAAACATTGGAATTCTTTATCTTCACATAGATCCTGAGGAGGCAAGGTTCCCGGACGCAGTGTTGAGCAATTTGATTCATCACTTCCATCTTCACAATCTTCTTCACCGTCACAGACCCAGGACTGGTGAATGCACAGTTGCTTACTCTGGCACTGAAAGAAGTCCGGGGAACATGTCGCCGCTGGCACAGGCGGGGGTAGTTCTGTAAGGAGGGGGGTAACAATTAGGAAATGCAAGGAAGAAATGCCTCAGGTATAAACATATCCTGATTCTCAGATTCTGTTCAACTTCTACCGCTGCACCATCGAGAGCATCCTTACTAACTGTATCACAGTATGGTATGGCAACTGCTCTGTCTCCGACCGGAAAGCACTGCAGAGGGTGGTGAAAATTGCCCAACGCATCACCGGTTCCTCACTCCCCTCCATTGAGTCTGTCCAAAGCAAGCAATGTCTGCGAAGGGCGCTCAGCATCGTCAAGGACTGCTCTCACCCCAACCACAGACTGTTTACCCTCCTACCATCCGGGAGGCGCTACAGGTCTCTCCGTTGCCGGACCAGCAGGTCCAGGAACAGCATCTTCCCTGCGGCTGTTACATTACTCAACAATGTATCTCGGTGATTGCCAGTCACCACACCCCCCCCCCCCGGACACACCTTCCACCAGTAAAAATTGTACTACTACGACTGTATGCACGTAAATATATTTATTTATTGCTCATATTATATGTCGCTCTTCTAGGGAGATGCTAACTGCATTTCGTTGTCTCTGTACTATACATTGCACAATGACAATAAAGTTTGAATCTGAATCTGAATCTGAATCTGAACCTTAGGTTGTGTTCTTCAGTAACCATCTCTATGTAGATAATTGTGGAAGGTAGTGATTAGAATTGTTCTGTCATCACAAAACTGCTAATTTTCAATCCATTGACTTCAAAGACAAAAAGGCTTTCTTCGTAACATGAGCTAATTTAGGACACTTTGCAGCATTCAAATGTCTGCTCTTTATTGATGCTGAGGGATGAATCCCTTCAAGAACGAAGGATGCAACATGGACACAACATTCAATGGAAAACTTGGAGCAGGAAAAAGCTACTCACAGAAATGTCTGACAGTAATAGAAACATAGAAACATAGAAAATAGGTGCAGGAGTAGGCCATTCGGCCCTTCGAGCCTGCACCGCCATTCAATATGATCATGGCTGATCATCCAACTCAGTATCCTGTACCTGCCTTCTCTCCATACCCTCTGATCCCTTTAGCCACAAGGGCCACATCTAACTCCCTCTCAAATATAGCCAATGAACTGGCCTCAACTACCTTCTGTGGCAGAGAATTCCACAGATAGTCTACTGCTGCTATACAGGGTATGGGAAATTGAAAGAAGAGTCAGTAACCCAATCAAAAGCAGAAATGTTGGAAGAACAGCTAGTAAAAGTAGCATCTGTAGAAAGAGAAACCAATTAATGTTTCGGGTCAGGAACCCTTCATCAGGTCTAGGGGAAAGTTTACAGTTTACAGTTTTCAAAGCGGAGTTGGGGACAGGAGTGAAGTGTAAGGGAGAAGACCAGATGGAGAAAGCTTAGGATGGATCAGGTGATAAGGAGCATGCGTAAGAGACATGGTGACAAATGGACATATGCTTGATGCTGAGCGAGCAGTTTACCTGAAGTTGGAGAGTCCATTCATCATTCCTGAGGTGCCAAGACAGAAGATAGGATGTTGTTCCTCTAGTTTTGGCAGCAGTATGGCAGTGGAGGAGGCCACAGTGGAGGAGGCCAATCTATATTACTGCATTCGATATTCACAATGTGATCTCCTCCACACTGGAGAAACCAAACAGAGATTAAGTGGTCGCTTTGCATCTCCACTCAGTCCACAGAGGTGCTCCTGCTGTGTGCCACTTTCATTCCTAGCTGTATATGACGTCCTACACTGCCAAAGTGAGACTGAACATAAATGTGAAGAACAACATCTCATCTTCCGTCTTTGTCTTTTGCAACCTTCTGGAATGGACTTGAGTTCTCCGTTCATTTCTTCATCACTCGGTTTCACGCATATGTCACTTTCTCACCCTTTTTGCGTAAAATGATTTGTTCGTCAACACTCATCCTCCTAACCAAATGATCATTTGTCATCTATCCGGATATGGTTTTATGGTCTTACATAATACGTGTGGGCGGTACAGTGGCGCAGGTGGTAGAGCCACTGCCTCAAAGTGCCAGAGATCTGGATTTGATTCTGACATTGGATGCTGTCCGCGGAGTATGGCAATACTCTGCTGGATTGTTTGTAAGAAAATAATTTAACTGTGCATTTGCACTCAGCACTGTGACCATAAAGCACCATTGAACGTTCCCTCTGTGACCACGTGGGTTTCTTTCAGATGCTCTTGTTTCATCTCACATCACAAAGACGTGTGGACTTATAGGTTAATTGACCTGGGAACATAGAAACATAGAAAGTAGGTGCAGGAGTAGGTCATTCGGCCCTTTGAGCCAGCATTACCATTCAATATGATCATGGCCGATCATCCAGAATCTGTACCCTGTTCCTGCTTTTCCCCCATATCCTTTGATGCCGTTAGCCCTAAGAGCTAAATCTCTCTTGAATACATCCAGTGAATTTGCCTCCTCTGCCTTCCGTGGCAGAGAATTCCACAGATTCACAACTCTCTGGGTGAAAAAGGTTTTCCTCATCTCCGTCCTAAATGGCCTACCCCTTATTCTTAAAATGTGACCTGGTTCTGGATTCCCCCAACATCGGGAACTTTTTCCCTGCATCCAGGCTGTCCAATCGCCTAAGAATTTTATATATTTCTATAAGATCCCCTCTCATCCGTGATTCCAGTGACCTCTGTAAATTGCCCCAAGTGCGTAGGGAGTGGATAAGATAGTGATGCATTGAACTAGTGTGAAATGGTGATCGATGTTTGGCATGGACTCGTTGGGCCGAAGGGCCTGTTTCCATGCTGTGTCTGTAAACAGAACATCTCACTCCTCCTCCGGCCCCTGATTTGAAAACAATAAACCCTCCATTCTTCCAAGTTATGAAGGATTACAAATCTGAGACCTTGACGGGTTTCTCTTTCCGCGAATGTTGCTTGTCTAGCTGAGACTTTTATGCATTTCTGTTTTTGTTTGAGATTCAAGCACCTATTTTATCCTCAGTTACATAATTATTCTATTTAGCCAGTGGTTGGCCTGAGCCTATTTTGAAAACTATCCATTACCACATTTCAAAAGCCCTTGAGTGGATTAGGGTGAAAAGCCTCTTTTAATATCCAAAACAGGTTCCTTTACTTCTAATTTCCATTCAAGGCTGGAACTTGCCAGGGCATGAATTGTGCAGATGTCATGTTATGACTAATTTGTGCCTCTGAATATGGTGACCATGCAACTTTCAATTAACCTGTGGGAATTGTAAACTGGATGAGCAGGTTTAGAGATTATAATCTCCTGTTTCTGGGCAGGTACGTTTTACATCTAGTGTCATAGAGTCATGGAGTGATATAGTGTGGAAACAGGCCCTTCGGCCCAACTTGCCCACACCGGGCAACAATGTCCCAGCTACACCGGTTCCATCTGATTGTGCTTGGTCCATATCCCTCAAAACCTGTCCTACCCATGCACTTGTCTAACTGTTTCTTAAACAATGGGATAGTCCCAGCCTCAACTACCTCCTCTGGCAGCTTGTTTCACATACCCACCACCCGTTGTGTGAAAAAGTTAACCCTCGGATTCCTATTAATTATTTTTCTGTCACCTTGAACCTATTCCTATATGGGACCAAAGAGGTCCTTCTGCAGTTGTACAGAGCCTTAGTGAGACTACACCTGGAGTATTGTGTGCAGTTTTGGTCCCCTAATTTGAGGAAGGACATTCTTGCTATAGAGGGAGTGCAGTGTAGGTTTACAAGGTTAATTCCCGGGATGGTGGGACTGTCATATGCTGAGAGAAAGGAGCAGCTAGGCTTGTACACTCTGGAGTTTAGAAGGATGAAGGGCATCCCATTGAAACATATAAGATTGTTAAGGGCTTGGGCACGCTAGAGGCAGGAAACATGTTCCCGATGTTGGCGGAGTCCAGAACCAGGGGCCACAGTTTAAGAATAAGGAGTAAGCCATTTAGAACGGAGACGAGGAAACACTTTTTCTCACAGAGAGTGGTGCGTCTGTGGAATTCTCTGCCTCAGAGGGCGGTAGAGGCAGGTTCTGTGGATGCTTTCAAGAGAGAGCTAGATAGGGCTCTTAAAAATAGTGGAGTCAGGGGATATGAGGAGAAGGCAGGAACGGGGTACTGATTGGGGATGATCAGCCATGATCACATTGAATGGCGGTGCTGGCTCAAAGGGCCAAATAGCCTACTCCTGCACCTATTGTCTATTGTATTGTCTATTGTCCACTCCCCTCCTCTGGGCAAAAGACTGTGCATCTACCCGATCTATTCCTCTCATGATTTTCTATAACTCTCATCCTCCTGCGCTCCATGGAATAGAGACCCAGCCTACTCAACCTACTTCCTACCTCACCCTCTAGTCCTGGCAACATCCTCGTAAATGGGGGAGCGCTGTCTGAAATTCACACGGTGCAAAGCTAAGGTGATACAGACACACACCGCGATTAACAAGAAGGTTAAAGAAGGTTATCACAGTGTAGGGTAATGCCCCTGTCCCACTTAGGAAACCTGAACGGAAACCTCTGGTGCCCTTGCGCCCTACCCAATGGTCCCTAATGGTCGAAAGTGGTCTCCGCGTAGTCGAGGCTTCTTCTATGTTCCTGCGATTATTTCAAAAAAAACAAAACCGGCCTCGACTAAAAATAGGTTGCCGTTTGGTTGAAGCCAGTGGAGTGGGGTCGCTATTTACTTACAGGCAGTCGAAGGCAATCTCCTTTGCTGACCGGCCATTTTGATTGGCTCATTGGAGTTTTGGTTTTCAGGACCTAGAAGATCCGCCGGAAGGTAAAATGCCCGCTAACTTTACTAAACTTCTTAAAACTGTCTCCACTCCTTCTCACCCCCCTTCTCTCCCCTTTCAATCCCCTTCTCTCTTCCATTCTCCCCCCTTCTCTCTCCCCTTATCTGTCCTTCTCTCCCCTTCTTTCCCCTTCTCTCCCTCCCTCCCGCGCTCTCTAAAGGACATGGTGCTCTGTGGCTGCCGTTTACCTTCCTCGTCATCGCGCAGACAGCCCTCCTCCACTGTTCTTGGCCCTCACCTTCTGTGTGTGTGTGTGTGTGTGTGTGTGTGTGTGTGTGTGTGTGTGTGTGTGTGTGTTTGTGTGTGTGTGTGTGTGTGTGTGTGTGTGTGTGTGTGTGTGTGCGCGAGTGTGTGGGTGTGTGTGTGCGCGTGCGTGTGCGCGTGCGTGTGCGTGTGCGTGTGCGTGTGTGTGGGTGTGTGTGTGTGTGTGTGCGTGTGCGTGCGCGTGTGCGTGCGTGTGTGCGTGTGTATGTGTGTGTGTGCGTGTGCGTGCGCGTGTGCGTGCGTGTGTGCGTGTGTGTGTGTGTGCGAGTGTGTTAGCAAAGATCCTGTAGGACCTTTGGTCAGTAGATGCAGCTCATGCGAGGCTTTCCAGGCGAGTGACCAAAACCTCTGGCGACTCATGGAAACCTTGGGTAGGCCGCAAGGTCACCAGAGGTTTCCATTCAGGTTTCCTAAGTGGGACAGGGGCTTAAGTCCTTTAAAAGAGCAGGGTGGGAGGTGAGGGGAGAAGGGGGAAGAAGGGGGGAGAAGGAGTGGAGACACTTTTAAGAAGCCAGACAACTTTTAATAAGCCAGAGATACACAGCTGTGAAGTTCGGCGGGCATTTAACATTACCGGTCGGTTTTCCTTGGTTCTGAAAACTTGTGCTTATGTTTTTTTTCCCCAATGAGCCAATGAAAATGCCCGGTCAGCAAAGGAGATGAACTAAAATTACCAATGGCTATCCCCACTACCTACATCGACATGGTGACCCCATTACCACAGCACCTATGACTACAAAAGTATCGATTTTCTCCATAGCGACCAATTTGTGGTCGCACAAAAATTTTCAACATGTTGAAAAATTTGCTGCGACCATACTGAGGCCGCGACTAGTTCCCAGAATGCGGGAACCCCTCGCGACCATGAAGGAGACTCACCAGAGACCACCAGCGAACATGTGGCGACCATGTGGAGATCATGAGGTGAGCGCAGAGTCTCCTGCACTCGCCTAAAAAGTCGCCTAAGTGGGACAGGCCCTTAAATCTTTTCTGAACCCTTTCAAGCTTGACAGTATTGGAGTACTTGTTTCACAATTCAGACCTCGGCTCATTAGGACAAAAAAAAATGATGTAAAACTAGTAGATGCAATATTCAGACATTTTTCCAGGAAATCTACCATTTGTCTTCAAAGCACATTTGAATTGGCATGAGGGAACCTCCATGCTTGATGAATGTTTGCATGGTGGGACTGGTGTGGTACCTTTCATTGTTTGCAGTGTTTACAGTACCTTTTCAATATGATATTGTTTGTGCTGGAGATTGGCTTGGGAGCACTGAAGATAATGCTGAATAGCAGGAAGAAAATGGCAAAACATCAAGGAGATTAAATAGAACCCAGGCATCTAAAGCTCTTTTGTGCTCATAACTATATTCAGCTAATCCATGCAGACACTCTTGTGCTCATAACATTCCGGTCACTAATTAGTAGCAACAGCCTGCAATGCTTAGACACACAATACGGATAGTGCAGTATTTCACTTTAATTCTGAAATTTTACTTTCACTTGAGTTTACCATTAAGTATCCTTTATTATCATTCAGACTTTTCAGTCTGAACGAAATTCCATGCCTTGCAGTCATAACATAGAATAAAATAACAAAACACACAATAAACACAGATTTAACATCCACCACAGTGAGTCTACCAGGTACCTCCTCACTGTGATGAAGGCAAAAGTCTTAAAGTCCTTGTCTCTTCTCTCTCTGTGTTGAGTCAATCCAGGCTTCCAATGTTGTGACCCCGCCGGGTGATGGTAAGTAAGTCCCGTGGCTGAATGCGAGCACCGCGAATGGGCCGGTTCAAACTCCACGGACCGGGGCGGTCGAAGTTGCCGAAGCTGCCACCCTCCAGTCCAGCGGACGAAGCTGTTCAAAAGGGAACTGCAGATGCTGGAATATCGAAGGTACACAAAATTGCTGGGGAAACTCAGCGGGTGCAGCAGCATCTATGGAGCGAAGGAAATAGGCGACGTTTTGGGCCGAAACCCTTCTTCAGACGAAGCTGTTGTTGCGGGAGCTCCGGAGAACCGGTCACCAACCTGGGACCTGCGAGCTCCCGACGATGTCGTCCACTGGGCCCGCGGCCGAGTCCACTGGGCCCGCGGCCGAGCCTCCGAAGTCTGGTCGCCGCCGCGGCAACGCCACCACAGCCCCGAAGTTGGCCAACCTCGCGATGGTAAGTCCTGGCTGGCTCTGCCTCCGGAGCCTTGAGGTCGGTCCCAGTTGGAGGCCGCCAGTTCCGCCATTAGGCCTCAGCGCAGACGGAGACGGGGACGGGGGATACGACAAGAAAAGGTCGCATCCCCCCGAAGGAAGAGACTAAAGACTTGCGACCCTCCACTCGCCACTGCCTGCCATTCTGAAAAGGACCCATTCACTCCTACTCTTTGCTTCCGGTCTGCCAACCAATTTTCTATCCGTGTCAACATCCTACCCCCAATACCATGTGCTCTAATTTTAGTCACCAGTCTCCCGTGCGGGACCTTATCAAAGGCTTTCTGATAGTTGAGAGGTTGATCATGGCGCAAATCAACTCCTACCTTGACAAAAACCTGGACCCACTGCAGTTCGCTTACCACCACAACAGATCAACGGTGGATGTGATCTCGCTGGCCCTCCACTCCGCACTGGACCACTTGGACAACAAAAACTAATATGTCAGGCTGTTATTCATTGATTACAGCTCGGCATTTAATACTATCATCCCCTCCAAGCTGGTTACCAAACTCGCAGAACTGGGTCTCTGCGCATCCCTCTGCAATTGGATCCTCGACTTCCTCATTCACAGACCACAGTCTGTTCGTATTGGTGGACATGTGTCAGACTCGATAACAATCAGCACGGGAGCTCCTCAAGGCTCGTGCTCAGCCCCCTGCTGTACTCAATCTATACTCATGACTGCGTAGCCGGTCATAGTGCAAACTCCATCATCAAGTTCGCTGACGACACCACTGTTGTGGGACGTATCACTGATGGGGTATCACTTTGGAAGGAGTAGGATGGGGACCCACAGTCCCGTTTATATCAACGGTTGAAAGGGTCAAGAGCTTCAAATTCCTGGGCGTGCACATCTCTGAAGATCTTTCCTGTTCCGAGAACACTGATGCAATTATCAAGAAAGCTCATCAACGCCTCTACTTCTTGAGAAGATTACGGAGAATCGGTTTTGACAAGGAGGACGCCCTCTACCTTCTACAGGTGCACAGTAGAGAGCATGCTGACCGGTTGTATCGTGGCTTGGTTCGGCAATTTGAGCGCCCTGGAGAGGAAAAGACTACAAAAAGTAGTAAACACTGCCCAGTCCATCATCGGCTCTGACCTTCCTTCCATCGAGGGGATTTATCGCAGTCGCTGCCTCAAAAAGGCTGGTAGTATCATCAAAGACCCACACCATCCTGGCCACACATTCATCTTCCTGCTACCTTCAGGTAGAAGGTGCAGGAGCCTGAAGACTGCAACGACCAGGTTCAGGAATAGCTACTTCCCCACAGCCATCAGGCTATTAAACCTGGCTCGGACAAAACTCTGATTATTAATAACCCATTATCTGTTATTTGCACTTTATCAGTTCATTTATTCATGTGTGTATATATTTATCTAATGGTATATGGACACACTGATCTGTTTTGTAGTCAATGCCTACTATGTTCTGTTGTGCTGAAGCAAAGCAAAGCAAGAATTTCATTATCCTGTAAGGGACACATGGCAATAAACTCACTTGAACTTGAACTTGAAGTCTAGATACACCACATCCACTGGCACCTCTTCATCCATTTTACTTGTCACATCCTCAAAAATTCCAGATTAGTCAAGCATGATTTCCCTTTCATAAATCCATGTTGACTTGGACTGCTTGGATTTTTACTGCTATCCAAATGCCCCATTATTACCTCTTTAATAATTGACTCCAGCATCTTTCCCACCACCGAAGTCAGGCTAACTGGTCTGTAATTCTCTGTTTTCTCTCTTGCTCCTTTCTTGAAAAGTGGGATAACATTAGCTATCCTCCAATCCACAGGAACTGATCCTGAATCTATTGAACATTGGAAAATGATCACCAATGCGTCCACTATTTCTAGAGCCACCTCCCTGAGGACCCTGGGATGCAGACCATCAGGCCCAGAGGATTTATCATCCTTCAGTCTCATTAGCCTACCCAATACTATTTCTCGCCTAATGAAAATTTATTTCAGTTCCTCTACCCCTTTAGATCCTTTGTCCTCTAGTACATCTGGGAGATTGTTTGTGTCTAACTAAACCCCTTTCAGAAAAGGACAAATGTTTCATTAGCCTTCCACATTTCAAGCAACATCTTGAAATTCTCCGTGCTAAAGTCTCGGCGCGGAACTACCTCCTGCGTTGCTTGGCTGGATAGTCATGGGGCGCCAGGACATCTACTCTCTGAACCAGTGCTCTTGCACTCGTGTACAGCGCCGCAGAGTACGCCGCCCCAGCATGGTGCCGCAGCGCTCTTACTAGCAAGCTAGACGCCATCCTCAATGACACCATGCGGATCATCACCGGCTGCCTACGCCCTACTCCGATGGATCTTCTGCCGGTGCTCGCAGTTATCGCACCCGCCAAGCTTCGTGGAGAGTATTTCAATCACAGGCTGGTGTGCAAGGCCCCATCGGATGACAAACATTCTTTGCACCACCTCGCCCAGGACTCACAGCAACTGGGACCACAACGCCTGTCATCTCGTCGCCTCTTCTCCCGTCACACAGCGACCCTCTGTGGCTCCGGTTTCAACACACTAGGAGAATGGAGAACCAGCTGGGAACAGACTTCACGACCTCCGCAATTCACTGTTGCGCGGAACACCACAGCCCCACCTGGCTCGGACCTGCCTCGCAAAGAGTGGGTCGCCCTGAACCGGCTCCGTACGGGGGTCGGCCGGTTCAACGCCAACATGCATCGCTGGGGGCTGCGTTCATCAGCAGCCTGCGTGTGTGGAGCAGACCGGCAAACAGCGCAGCCCCCCTGGTGGAGGGGTAGACCTCACGGCCCTCGACAACAGCACATTGAACTGGCTACGGCGCCTGGAGGCCGTTACATAACCTCTGTTACGTCAAATGCAAGAAGATTTCCTGCTGCAACTGTGTCTGAGCTTTGTGTTTCATGCGCAAGAATCCACATATTTAACAAACACAGATTTAAATGGAGATCAAAATCAGGTACAAGGTAAATACGCGGCCAATTTGCTAGTATTCAGTTCGTGTTGTCAGACGCAGTCAAGATCTATGACTTCCTCTTTTACATTTGCTGCAGATTTGAAATCGTGTATTGAGAATTCAAAACCTCTGTGGTACGTTTGTCTCCAAGAGTTTATCCTGAAATTACTAAAGGATCATCATTCTAAAGACTCCAGATAGGCACAAAAAGCTGGAGTAAATGGGCTGTCCCACTTGAGCAACCTAATCCGCGACTTCTGATGAGTTTGCCCTCGACTCATACTCGCAGCATGGTCAACACGATGTCCTAGGAGGTCTTTGTAACTCTCCTTCATGCTCGAGAGTAGCCCCCGTGTACTCGCGGCCTCAGCTATGTCGCGGCGTATTTTTTCAACGATTAAAAAAGTATCGATTTTTTCCATGGCGACCTTTTTTGACTCGCGAGTAAACAATGCCCGCGAGTAAAAAAGGGTCACCATGGAAAAAATCGATACTTTTTTTAAATCGTAGGTTTAGTCATGGTAGGTCATAGTCGGTCGGCATGTAGGTTGCAGGTAATCGAGGGTAGTTGAATGTAATCAAAGGTAGTCGAAGGTAGTCGTAGATAGTCTTCATCATAGTCGAAGGGAGGTTGAAGGAGATCGAAGGAGGTCGTCTTCACTCTCCACTATTCGGTGTCCAATTTTCCCGAAGCTAGTCGTAGCTAGTCGAAGGAGGTCGAAGGAGGTCTTCTACATATTCGAAGGAGGTGTCCACCATGACATTTTTTCAAACTCTCCTAAACCCTTCTAAACTCGCCAATTAAGTCACCCATTTACTCAGCGGGACAGCTTTTTGTGTCTATCTTCGGTTTAAACCAGCATTTGCAGTTTCTTCTTACACATACAAAGACTCCTACTTATTCCTTTGCCAAATTTCACTCAAACATTAAATCTAGACTTCTAGCTCAGCAATTTGTGGTAAAGAATTCCAACTTAGAATTTTTGTACTTGCAAAGACATGTTGGTCGGCTGATTTTTTCATTCATCGGACATTAAGAAATTCAGTCACAAGAAGCCCAAGGTCCATCTTGGAGGTAGCAGTGATTTAAAAAATATTTACTTTTCTATTAGTTGAGCACTCGTGTTAGTTTCTCAGTTCATTTAAGAGTTTAAGGGTTAATTATTTCTTCCTTAGGGTTTTCTACTGGATCAAACAGGATTGATGCAAGTGAGTCAGCACCACTGCAATGCCGCTTCACTTTGCTCCCTAACTTCAAAAGAGAGGTAGAATGGATAGATGCTGACAACCCAGCGGTATGAATATTGATTTCTCTAACTTCAAGCAACCTTTTCATCCCCTCTCTCCCCATCCCTCCCCCACCCTTTGTACATTGTATAAGTTTCACTGTCATCCTGGTGAATTTCATTGTCTGTATAACTCATTTGGACAATAGATAATAGGTGCAGGAGTAGGACATTTGGCCCTTTGAGCCCATGATTCAATGTGATCATGGCTGATCATCCACAATCAGTACCCCGTTCCTGCCTTCTCCCCATATCCCTTGACTCCGCTATCTTTAAGAGCTCCATATAACTCTCTCTTGAAAGCATCCAGAGAACCAGCCTCCACCGCCATCAGAGGCAGAGAATTCCACAGATTCACAACCCTCTGTGTGAAAAGGTTTTTCATCGGGAACATGTTTCCTGCCTCTAGCATGTCCAATCCCTTAATAATCTTATATGTTTCAACAAGATCGCCTCTCATCCTTCTAAATTCCAGAGTGTACAAGCCGAGCCGCTCCATTCTATCAACATATGACAGTCCCGCCATCCCGTGAATTAACCTCGTAACACCTAGCCCACGGCAAACAATGGACTGCTTCCTTGATCATCTTTAATTTTTTGCATATCTTTCATTCACCTGTTTCTACATCTCTCGATATCACCATCTATATCTCTTGTCTCCCTTTCCCATGACTCTACGTCTGAAGAAGGATCTAGACCCGAAACGTCACCTATTCCTTTTCACCAGCGATGCTTTTCACCACCACTGAGTTACTCCAGCTTTTTATGTCTATCTTCGGCAGGAGAATGGAGTTGAGAGGGAAAGACAGATCAGCCATGATTGAATGGTGGAATTGACAAGATGGCCTAATTTTGCTCCTATACCTTAAGACAATTGTGGATTGAATAACTTTATCCTGCAATTTGGAATGGAGTTGCACTCTGATTTCACCTGACATTTTCCTTGCAGCAGAATCACAAGCAATAACAAGTTTTAATTAGTTTGTCCAATCTGTCAATCTAACCTGAATATTCTTTTGTTTTGTTTGAGAGTGGAAAAAATAATGTCTGGATAATAAATAAATATTAATATTACTCATGCCTGTTTTTTTAAACTTTCAGACCTTGCATAGCTTATTTAAATAAAGCAGCCAAGTTATCTCTGGGCACTCTCAATAATTTAAAGCATGAAGCGCTACAATTACATAAATTTGTGCAGAAAATCATGAAACGAATAGATAAGATAGATGCACAGTCTCTTGCTCAGAGTAGCGGAATCGAGGACCAGAGGAAATAGGTTTGTGAAGGTGAAAAAAATTATTAGGAATCTAAGGGGTATCCTTTTCACACAAAGGGTGGTGGGTGTTTGAAACAAGCTGTCAGAGGAGGATGATGAGGCTGGGACTATCGCAACGTTTAAGAAACAGTTAGCCAGGTACATGGATAGGACAGGTTTGGAGGGTTATGGGCCAAATGCAGGTAGGTGGGACTAATGTAGCAGGTACATATTGGCCGGTGTGGGCAAGTTACATAGAAACATAGAAATTAGGTGCAGGAGTAGGCCATTCGGCCCTTCGAGCCAGCACCGCCATTCAATATGATCATGGCTGATCATCCAACTCAGTATCCTGTACCTGCCTTCTCTCCATACCCCCTGATCCATTTAGCCACAAGGGCCACATCTAACTCCCTCTTAAATATAGCCAATGAACTGGCCTCAACTACCTTCTGTGGCAGAGAATTCCAGAGATTCATCACTCTCTGTGTGAAAAATGTTTTTCTCATCTCGGTCCTAAAAGATCTCCCCCTTATCCTTAAACTGTGACCCCTTGTTCTGGACTTCCCCAACATCGGGAACAATCTTCCTGCATCTAGCCTGTCCAACAAGTTGGGTCCAAAGGCCTGTTTCCACGCTCTATGAATCTAATTTGCTAAAGATAAATGTGATTCCATTCAGAATAAAGTTTTTGGTTGTATTTATAGGATTGTGTCTTTAACATGAAACAGGAAGGGAAAAATTGTGACTAGATATAGGTTCCTCATGCTAAATCAAAACAATCAGACTGGAGACTGGAGATAAGGGATCTCCCTACTCCCACTTCTTGATAGAACTTTACATTGTAAATTCTCCTGCATCTTCAACCACTGTTTGAGAATTTGTCAAATCAACTGTATCACTAATCCTTTAATTGCCACTATTAGCAGTTAGTCCTGTAAAGATTAATTTGGCATAACAATTTTATGATGAATATCTTTACTGGTTACTAACATATTAGCTTTGTTAATCAATTGAATTGGAGTAATCTTTCATTTATCTTGTGTATGAAGGAGATGCTGGTTTAAACTAAAGATAGGCACAAAATGCTGGAGTAACTCAGCGGGACAGGCAGCATCCCTGGAGAGAAAGAATGTCTGAAGAAGGGTCTCGACCCGAAATGTCACTCATTTCTTCTCTCCAGCATTTTGTGTCTATCTTTCATTTATCTTCATCTGTTTTGGACACATTGGATTAAATATAGTCTGGCCTACATGTGACTCCAGATCTACAGTAATGCAGTTGACTCTCGACTGTTCTCTTAAATGTCTAGCAACTCATTTAGTTGTAACAAACCATTTAAAAATCACAAAGAAACAAATCAGGATGGATCATCCAGTATCAACCTGATTGGAGCTGCTTCTGGCAGGTCCTTCTGACCTTCTCATTGAACGAAGATTTGATAGTAATGGTGGGGTGAAGAATATGCTGGTACATACAATGGTAGATATTAAGTTGGAAGCAATAGCTGTTAATAGATCTACAATGTCCTGGGCTCTCATCTGCATCATGCTACATAAATATAAGTTATTAACATTGAATCCCACAACACCCAAGTCCAGACTTATTCTCAACAGTACTTTAAGCAGAAGATACAAGGAACTTCAGATGCTGGAATCTGCATTTCCACAAAGTTCTGGAGCAACTCGATAGGGCAGCAGCATTTGTGGAGGGAATGGCAGCATTTGGTATTTAAAACAGCTTCCGCAAGTGACATAATTGTTGCAAAAAGACCCTTTTACCAATCTTGATAAAAAATCTGACCTCTCAGAATCTTGAAATCCGACAACAAGTAGTAGTCTCATGGGGGCCAACATGTCTCCTAATTTGAGGAATTGACGGAGGGCAGCGTAGGTTTACCAGGTCAATTCCTGGGATGGCAGGAATTGATGAAAGAATGGGTCGACTGGGCTTGTATTCGCTGGAATTTAGAAGGATGAGGCGGGATCTTATAGAAACATATAAAATTCTTAAAGGATTCTGAAAGAAAAATGTTTCCGATGTTGGGCGAGTCCAGAACCAGGGGTCACAGTTTAAGAATAAGTGTAGGCCATTTAGGACTGAGATGAGGAAAAACTTCTTCACCCAGAAAGTTGCGAATCTCTGGAAGTCTCTGCCATAGAAGGCAGTCAGCCTGAAGAAGGGTCTCGACCCGAAACGTCGCCCATTCCTTTTCTCCAGAGATGCTGCCTCACTCATTGAGTTACTCCAACATTTTGTGTCTACCTTCGATTTAAACCAGCATCTCCAGTTCTTTCTCACACAGAAGGCAGTGGGGGACAATTCACTGGATGTATTCAAGAGAAAGTTAGATATAGCTTCTTAGGGCTAACTGGCATAAGGGGAAAAAATGGCATATGGGGAAAAAGCAGGAACAGGGTACTGATTCTGGATGATCAGCCATGATCATATTGAATGGCGGTGCTGACTTGAAAGGCGAAATAGCCTTCCGCACCTATTGTTTTTAATGTTTCTATGTCTCTATATTTCTTGTTCATATCAGATAGTCTGGACTTGCAACTCAGATTGATAAAGGTTATTTGACATATACAAAATATGCTGTTTTGTGGAAATGTCCCGCAGCATATGTTGCTGTCTCCTGAGAGATTACTGTGTCCTGAGTATATGATTAGAACGAGCTTCAAAGTAAATGTCTATTTTACACTCAAGTTTTACTGTTGCAGACCTCGAAAACATTAACATATGGTTAAAGTGTTTTGATTATTGCTGACATTTCCAGTACCGTTATTACTGTAATATGGGATGTGTGCCTGTTCTACGGATTGCATGCTGAAGTTTTTATTACATGGCAGTGTGGGGAGTCTGGGATCCTGCAACCTGCTGGCTGCTTAGAACATAACCTTTTAAGTAGAGTTTAATTGAAGGTTAGCTTGCAGATAGAATCTCCTGCGTCAAACTATGGTTTCAAGGCTATAAACGGTTATGGGGCTCTTATGACATTTCACTGAGCTCACTGAACACAGAGGAACAGGTTTTAAAGTACGGTACCTCCAGCAACACATTCCAGGGTAAAAGAGACATCATCAATTGCAATGTCTGTGAAGTTATCTCCACCCACTTCAGCTTCAAATGCAACTCGAAATGGATGGTTGTTGGCAACCATTACGTTGGCGTATGTCCAGTCATTCCCCTTGTTCCCGGACACTGACCACATCAGCAAGGCTATTCCGGACTCTCCTATTGTGTACACCTGTAAGAAGAAAATTGAACACAAAATGTTGGTGGACAGTAGAATGGACCTTCTCATATTTCATGCACCAAACACAAGGTGCTGGAGGAACTGAGTGGTTCAGGCAGCATCTAAGGAGGGAATGGACAGATGACAATTCATGGTTGGGATCCTTCTTCAATTAGAAACATAGCCTCTTCATTCCCTCCATAGATGCAGCCCGATCTGCTGAGTTCCTCCAGAACCTTCTGAATTATACACATTTTAAACATCTGCAATTTGTATGCCTGTTCTCATATTTCTTATTAGGGTCAATGATTTACACAATGTTTTCCTCTCCAATTCAAAAGAGCCGCCCGTCTCACCCTTTGGGAATTAGTTGGGAATTTGAACACTCTTAGAGTCTTATAGAAACATAGACATAGAAAATAGGTGCAGGAGTAGGCTATTCGGCCCTTCGAGCCTGCACCGCCATTCAATATGATCATTGGCTGATCATCCAACTCAGTATCCTGTACCTGCCTTCTCTCCATAACATATAACAATTACAGCACGGAAACAGGCCATCTCGGCCCTACAAGTCCGTGCCGAACAACTTTTTTCCCTTAGTCCCACCTGCCTGCGCTCATACCATAACCCTCCATTCCCTTCTCATCCATATGCCTATCCAATTTATTTTTAAATTATACCAACGAACCTGCCGCCACCACTTCCACTGGAAGCTCATTCCACACCGCTACCACTCTCTGAGTAAAGAAGTTCCCCCTCATGTTACCCCTAAACTTCTGTCCCTTAATTCTGAAGTCATGTCCTCTTGTTTGAATACCCCCTGATCCCTTTAGCCACAAGGGCCACATCTAACTCCCTCTTAAATATAGCCAATGAACTGGCCTCAACTACCTTCTGTGGCAGAGTTCCAGAGATTCACCACTCTCTGCGTGAAAAATGTTTTTCTCATCTCGGTTCTAAAGGATTTCCCCTCTATCCTTAAGCTGTGACCCCTTGTCCTGGACTTCCCCAACATCGGGAACAATCTTCCTGCATCTAGCCTGTCCAATCCCTTAAGAATTTTGTAAGTTTCTATAAGATCCCCCCCTCAATCTTCTAAATTCTAGCGAGTACAAGCCGAGTCTATCCAGTCTTTCTTCATAAGACAGTCCTGACATCCCAGGAATCAGTCTGGTGAACCTTCTCTGCACTCCCTCTATGGCAATAATGTCCTTCCTCAGATTTGGAGACCAAAACTGTACGCAATACTCCAGGTGTGGTCTCACCAAGACCCTGTACAACTGCAGTAGCACCTCCCTGCTCCTATACGCAAATCCTTTTGCTATGAATGCCAACATACCATTCGCTTTCTTCACTGCCTGCTGCACCTGCATGCCTACTTTCAATGACTGGTGTACCATGACACCCAGGTCCCGTTGCATCTCCCGTTTTCCTAATCGGCCACCATTTAGATAATATGCCCCTGTCCCACTACAGGCGACTAGGCTTTCTTAAACATTGCGATAATACCTACCTCAACTACCTCCTCCGGCAGCTTGTTCTATAACCTTACCACTCTCTGTGTGAAAAAGTCACCCTCTGGTTCTTATTAAATCTTTCCCCCCACCTTAAACCTATGTCCTCTGGTTCTCGATTCCACTACTCTGGGCAAGGAACTCTGTGCGTCTACCTGATCTATTCCTCTAATCATTTTGTACACATTTTAATACATAATGGTAGCGCTTCAACTTTTAAATCACCCGTCATCTTCCTGTGCTCCAAGGATTAGTGTACCTGCCTGCTCAACCTCTCTCTATAGCTCAGGCCCTCGGATCCTGGCAACATCTTTGTAAATCTTCTCTGCACCTTTTCAAGCTTGACAACGCCTTTCCTATAACATGGTGCCCAAAACTGAACACAATACTCTAAATGCGGCCTCACAAATGTCTTATGCAACTGCAACATAACCTCCCAACTTCTATACTCAATGCTCTGACTGATGAAGGCCAATGTGCCAAAAGCCTTTTTGACCACCCTATCTACCTGAGATGCCCCTTTCAATCATCCCCTGCATCCCTCTGCTCTACAACACTCCTCAAAGCCCTAACATTTACTGTGTAGGTTCTGCCCATGCTATTGTTCCTAAAATGCAACACCTCACATTTTTTCTGTATTAAATTCCAACTTTTCATTTAATTTTTCTGTCAAAGTATAGAAAGGCAGTCTCCAAGAATTTTTACAAACGGGATTTCTAAACAAAGCTAATAGAAATTAAATTCGAAAATTGGAAAAATCTATTTTTAATAAGGTCTCCATTGACAGGTGCACAGGTCAGCAAAATAGAGTTCAGCGTATCTTGTTTTAGCACACAAACTTGCTCACATTTTGTGGCAAAAGATAACTACTTATTAAATGCAAAGTAAACAGTTCCAAGGCTTCTGAGAATAGACTTTCAAATGTATTCATATTTTAAATTGTAATGATATGAGTTGTAAATGTTGACACCTATTTGTTATAAGCAAGGTCTTATAAAATCTATCCTTGGGTCTTGTTGTGATTTCTTTTAATAGCTTTGGAGCAGAATTTGTCTTTGATTATACCCCAACACAGCAGGGTAATAACCTTATTTCTCAGTGATGACAGCAATCCTTGGATAGTCTAGTCTGGAAAGCAACTGTTCTAAATAGGTCAAACATGCAACGTAAAATCTTCTTTGTTTTAAAATTCATCCTGAATCTCATCAGGTTGGGTCAGGAATAAAGTTGGTCATTGGCGCATTATTTAGAGGCAATGTGTCCGCTGGTGTAGGCAGCAGAATTAAACATTTTCTTCTTCCATGTTAAGCTAGTCTATACCTTGCTTCATATGCATAACTTGGAAAGTGAGGGAATTAGCTTTTTTAAATTTAAATCACTGGGGAAAAAATGCACAGGAGCTGGGACAGATTAATGGATGCCGCAGGCACTAATTCACCAGAGGGTGACAATAATATACTGTCTCTGCCACAGATGACTCTAATACAAATATCAGGGACCTTGGTTACTGATTAATGTTAATTGGCACATACGAGAAAGTACTAATTGCAATGGAGAACTGATGTCATTGTATGTAATATTTCAGAACACAGAGGAAAATGACACAAATGTATAACAGAACACCTCACAGAGCAGAAGAAATAGAGATACTGCAGACCAGATGCTTCTCTGCCATTCTGAATATTATTGCAGATATTTTAACTCCTCGCCACTTTCATGCCTGAACCCTGATTTCACTAATATTGAAAAAAAAGCTATCAACCACTGATTTGAATATACTCAGCAATTGAACGTCAGATGTTGTAGAGAAAATTCCCAAAAATTGCTACTGTTTTGGTGAAGCACTTTATTCTCTATCCTGACCGACTGACTTTATTTTCTGAATTTGATTCATGGTTCTAAAAAATACTATTAGGTAAAATGCCAACTCCGTATCTACGCAATTAAGCTCCCTTTCTGTATGTTTCAATAAGACCATCTATCATTCATCTAATGCAACGAAGAATAGCGTCAGTCTGTTAAATCTCTCGTCACAGAACAAAGATGCCGTCCCACAAATGAACCTTCACTACACTTCCTGTATTGAAAGCATACAATATACACATTTTATATGTATATTTAAAATCAAGTGGGTAATCAGAGAGAAGGTTGAGCACATTTAGACTCAAAGGGCTGATTTATGGTTGGAGACAGAGATTGTAGTGAGGTCTTAAATAAATACTTTTCATCCGTGTTCACTAAAGAGAAGATCATCGTAGAGCCGTAGAAACAGACCCCTTGGTCCAACCCCCACACTGACCAATATGTCCCATCTACACTAGTCCAACCTGCCTGCATTTTTCTCATATCCCTCAAAACCTACCCTATCCATGTACCTATCTACATTTTCCTTAAACGTTGCGCTAGTATCTGCCTCAACAACCTCTTCCGGCTGCTCGTTCCATACACCCACCGCTCTTTGTATAAAAAATTCTACTTCTCAGGTTCTATTAAATCATCCCCCCTCTCCACCCCCTCACCGTAAAAAGGTAGTTGGAGAATTTACGGAGGGGAATGGTGAAATTCTGGAATGATGCCATTGAAAAGTGAATGTAATAAATGTCCTAGCTGGTTGAAAGGAAGACTAATCCCCATAAATGTATTGTTGGTAACAATGGGAAGCAAAAAGGAGGAGATTTCTGAGAAATGAATAAAGACTATTATGTCTTCAGTGAAAAGTCCAATTAATTGTAAGACAGGAAATGCTGTAAATTTTGTTCAAGAAGGGCAGCAAGGATAAGCCAGGTTAATGTCCAATGCCTATGGTCGAGAAGCTGTTAGAAAACATTCTGAGAGTAAGGATTCATCTACACTTGTAAAAGCAGGATTAATCAGAGTGTCTTCTTAAGGGGTTGGACAGGCTAGATGCAGGAAGATTGCTCCCGATGTTGGGGAAGTCCAGGACAAGGGGTCACAGCTTAAGGATAAGGGGGAAATCCTTTAAAACCGAGATGAGAAGAACTTTTTTCACACAGAGAGTGGTGAATCTCTGGAACTCCCTGCCACAGAGGGTAGTCGAGGCCAGTTCATTGGCTATATTTAAGAGGGAGTTAGATGTGGCCCTTGTGGCTAAGGGGATCAGAGGGTATGGAGAGAAGGCAGGTACGGGATACTGAGTGGATGATCAGCCATGATCATATTGAATGGCGGTGCAGGCTCGAAGGGCCGAATGGCCTACTCCTGCACCTAATTTCTATGTTTCTATGTTTCTATGTCCGTGTGATTTTGTCTGATGAGGAGGAGGGGGGGGGGGGGAAGATTCTGCCTAATCAATTTGATAGAATTTGTCAACGAGGAAGCTGGGTGCTTCATGAGGACAATATAATTGATGTAGTCTACATGGATTTCAGTAAAGGCTTTGGAAAGGTCACACATAGAGAACTAGTCCGGAAGGTTAGAGCCTGAAATCCAGGGCGTGTTGGTTAATTGGATCTGAACAGGTTTGGTTGCAGGAGGCAGAGGGTTGTGGTGGGTTTTCTCGGTCATAACTTCAATGTCGTTGGTCCAGGATAAATTGTTGGTGATAGTAACGCTGAGGAACTTGAAGCTTTCGACCATCTTCACTTCGGCATCACTGCAATAAGTTTTGTGCCTTAATGCGAGGAGCATTCGTAATAAGGTGGATTGATTGAATGTGCAGTTATGATATGGTTGGAATTACAGAGACATGGCTCCAGGGTGACCAAGACTGTGCGCTAAACATGCGGGGTATTCAATATTCAGGAAGGATAGACAGAAATGAAGAGGAGGTGGGCTGGCTGGTTAAAGAGGAGATTAATGCAATAGCAAGGAGAGACATTAGCTTGGATGCTGTTGAAACTGTATGGGTAGAACAGCGAAATAGCCAAGGGCAGAAAGCGCTTGTTGGAGTTGTATACAGAGCACCAAACAACAGTAGGGAGATTGGGGATAGCATTGAGCAGGAAATTAGGGATGCTTGTAGCAAAGGTACAGCAGTTATCATGGATGACTTTAATCTACATATAGATCGGGCCAACCAAATTGGGAACAGCGCTGAGGAGGAGGATTTTCTTGAATGTATACGGGATGTTTTTTTAAACAATATGTAGAAGAGACGACTGGCAGTCAGGCCATCCTAGACTGGATATTGAGTAATCAGGAAGGATTAGTTAGTGATCTTGTTGTACAGAGCCTCTTGGGCAACAGTGACAATGATATGGTGAGATTCTACATGGGGATAGAAAGTGACACGGTTAATTCAGAGACTAGGGTCCTGAAATCAAAGAAAGGAGACTTTGAAGGTATGAGATGGGAATTTGTTAGGATAGACAGGCAAATTATACTTAAAGGGTTGACGGTGGAGATGCAATGGCAAAGATTTAAAGACCGCATGGATGAACTCCAGAAATTGTTCATCCCTGTCTGGCGAAAAAATAAAACGGGGAAGACAGCTCAACCGTGGCTAATGAGGAAAATCAAGGATAGTGTCAAATCCAAGGAAAAGGCATATAAATTGGCCAGAGGAAGCAGCAAACAGGAGGACTGGGAGAAATTTGGAAAAACAAAGGGGTTAATTAAGAGGGGGGAAAAAGAGCATGAAAGGAAGCTTGCGGGGAATATAAAAACTTCTTTAGATATGTAAAAAGGAAATGATTAGTGAAGCCAAATGTAGGTTCCTTACAATCAGAGACAGGTGAATTTATAATGGCAAACAAACAAGTGGCAGAACAGTTAAATGAGTACTTCGGTTCTCTCTACACTAAGGAAGACCCAAACAATCTCCCCAAAATACTAGGGGACCGAGGATCTAGTGGGAGGTAAGAACTGAAGGGAATCTACATTAGTCAGGAAATGGTGTTAGGTAAACTGTTGGGACTGAAGACAGATAAATCCCTAGGGGCTGATGTCTGCATCCCAGAGTACTCAAGGAGGTGGCCCTAGAAATTGTGGTTGCATTGGTGATCATTTTCCAATATTCTCTCGACTCTGGATCAGTTCCTGTGGACTGCAGGGTAGCCAATGTAACCCCACATTTTAAGAAAGGAGGGAGAGAGAAAATGGGGAATTATAGACCCGTTAGCCTTACATCGGTAGTGGGGAAGATGCTTGAGTCGATTGTTAAAGACGTTATCGCGGCAAATTTGGAAAGCAGTGACAGGATCGGTCAAAGTCAGCATGGATTTATGAAGGGGAAATCATGCTTGGCTAATGTTCGGGAATTTTGTGAGGATATAATAAGTAGAATAGATAAGGGAGAGCCAGTGGATGTGGTGTATCTAGACTTTAAAAAAACCTTCGATAAGGTCCCACACAAGAGATTAGTGTGAAAATTAGAGCACATGGTATTGGGGGTAGGGTATTGACATGGATAGAGAACTGGTTGGCAGGTAGAAGCAAAGAGTAGGAATTAACGGGTCCTTTTTAGAATGACAGGCAGTGACTAGTGGGGTGCCGCAAGGCTCAGTGCTGGGAACCCAGTTATTTACAATATATATTAATGATTTAAGACGAGGGAATTAAATGTGACATCTCCAAGTTTGTGGATGACACAAAACAGGGTGGCAGTGGGAGCTGCGATGAGGATGCTATGAGGCTGCAGGGTGGCTTAGATAGGTTGGGTGAGTGGGCAGATGCATGGCAGATGCAGTATAATGTGGATAAATGCGAGGTTATCCACTTTGGTGACAAGAACAGGAAGGCAGATTATTATCTGAATGGTGTCAGATTTGGAAAAGGGGAGGTGCAATGAGACCTGGGTGTGCTTGGACATCAGTCATTGAAAGTACGCATGCAGGTGAGAAAGTTTGAAAGAAGCGTTTCAAAAATGAATTTAGCTGTAGATTTAGAAGCAAAGAAAAGCTTTTCACCTTTCTCCCATTCCACTAGCAAGGCTACAGCACTATAACACTCGATGTTTTTGCACTATAATATAAACATTCAAAGGAATGTTCAGACAACGGTTCTTTCCCTCTGTTCTACAGATTGCAATGTACTTAAACAATAGATCAACATGGTCAAAAAACAAGCTTGAATATGTAAAAAATATTTTGGTTGAGGCAAAATATTAGCATGTGTTTGAACGGTGGACGAGGCTAAAAAGCTCCTGCTGTGCTGCCTCAATTTATTATGTTCATATTAGTAGCATTAGCCATCTTATTTAATTATTGATACTCTCTCTGATCCACTCTCCTGAATGCTTAGGTATCTCAAGAAAATATGATATGCTGCTCGTCTGGTGAGTACACGATTCAGTGACCTGCAGAAAGATGTAACATCTGAGCTGACAGCTTCCATTTCACTCACAATGGAGGAACAGGAGACTGAAGCTTCAGAAGGACTTCAGAATGTTGACATCATTTGTTACTCTCTTTCTTGCTGGAATTTTTATTCCCAAAAGTTTGGAAAATTGAAGGAAAGTGCCAAACAATAGTTTTTCGTTAGATAAACATTTCCTGCGACTTCAATATTAATTAGTCTAAAAATCTTGTGGATTTATGTCATTGTATGTGAATTAATATCGTACTACTGAAAGATATATGCAAAGAAGAGGCAGAAGGGAAACAATCAATGAAAAGATAATTATTTGATGGAGGATCAAGGAAATGCAGATAGTGGAATCTTGGGCAAAATACAAAGTGCTGAAGTAACATAGCGGGTCAGGCAGCACCTATGGATGGAATGGATAGTCGACGTTTCAGATCGGAACCCTTTTTCAGACCAATAGATTTATTTGATCATTTAATATAACCAATGACTGGATCGCTGTGGTAAAAGAGGACTGTTTTATTCCACAGTGATACCATTCAATCAAGAGGATTTAAGGATGTCAATACTGCTTACGTTTATAAATCATAGGAGCAGAATTAGACTATTCAGCCCATTGAGTCTACTCTGCCATTTAAAGGGTGGTGGGTGTATGGAACAAGCTGCCAGAGGAGGTAGTTGAGGCTGGGGATATCCCATCGTTTAAGAAACAGTTAGATTGGTACATGGATAGGGCAGCTTTGGAGGGATATGGACCAAGTGCAGGCAAGTGGGACTAGTGTAGCTGGCACATTGTTGGCCGGTGTGGGCGAGTTGGGCCGAAGGGCTTGTTTCCACACTGTATCACTCTGTGACTATGATTATATCTATCTTTCCCTTTCAACCCTGCCCTCTCCTGCCTTCTCTCCATAACACGAAACACCCTTCCTAATCAAAAATCTATCAATCTCTGCCTTAAAAATACCCAATGACTTGGGATCCATAGCCGTCTCTGCCAATGAATTCCACAGATTCACCACCCTCTGACTACAGAAATTCCTCCTCATCTCCTTTCTAAAGGTACGCCCTTTTATTCTGAGGCTGTGCCCTCTGGTCCTGGATTCTCCCACTAGTGGAAACATCCACTCGACACAACCACTCGATCCGGGCTTTTACCATTCGGTAAGAGATCTCCCCTCATCCTTCTGAACTCCAGCAAGTACAGGCCCAGTGCCGTCAAACATTCATCACATATTAACCCAATCATCCCTGGGATCATTCTCATAAACCTCGTCTAGGCCCTCTCCAATACCAACACATCCTTCCTCAGATATGGGGCTGCAAACTACTCACAATGCTACCCAAATGTGGTCTGCCCAGTGCCTTATAAAGCCTCAGCATCATATCCCTGTTTTTATATTTTAGTCCTCTTGAAATTAATGCCAGCACTGCATTTCATAGAATCAGGCAGCTGTAATACTTTTGTGAGCCTTTCCCTTACCTTCAGTGTGCCCATTTCTTTCGAACCACTGGCAAAGTACCAGAAACGCAGGTGACAGACTCCAACACTTGCTGGGAATGAATGAGTGGTGGTTATTCTCGCAATGTCACCTTCATGCTGGGCTGCTGACTTAATGTACAGAAACATTCCTCCAGCTCCTTGAAAAGAAACAAACACCGTTATGAATGAGGTTTATTGAATTCCTCAGCAGCTGCGGAGCTGGGGAGTGACAACTGGCAAATCATAAACTTCTCAAATTCGTGGATTTGTTTACTTGCATGAAGAGATTACATGGTAAGTTGCTTTCCTGTTTGTACCGACAGTAAAAAGATATTACTCACTTCAGCCTCATAAAAAATACATGAATCTGTCTCCAACATTGTGTGCTGGGAAGCTCAGTGAAAAGAACAATTATACACTTCACGAGGAAAGGTAGAATTTGATATACGAATTCCCACACTAATGGAAGTCATACCGATTAATGCATTTTCTTCTCTTGTGAAATCTCTGTGTTCAGAATATTGACGAATGGAACCTGCTGTGTGTTATTTATAATATTGTGAAAAAAGTAATTTATGTGCTGTGTAACACAATTAATTACTGTGGCTGCATTTCTTCTTAGAAGTTACACATGCTTCTGTTCAGTGTTTTATCCATAACATCTTTCAGGGACCATTGCCCTGTCACCACCTCAGCAGATCTGCAGAAGAGGTCCTGACCCTAAATGTCACGTGTCCATTCCCTCCACAGAGCGATTGCTTGAAAGATACAACTTGGAAACAGGCCCTTCGGTCTTCTGAATCCACACCGACCATCAATCATCCATTCACACTAGTTCTATGTTATCCCGCTTCCGCATCCACTCTCCACAGACTTGGGAACAATTTTCGGAGGCCAATTAACCTACAAATGTGCGCTTCTGCGGATGCGAGAGGAAACTGGAGCCCTGGAGGAAACTCCATGCAGTCAGAGGGAGAACGTGCAAACTCCACACGGACAACAACCAAGTCCAGGATTGAACACAGGTCTCTACGGCTGCGAGGCACCAACTCTACCAGAAGTACCACTATGCCACCCTTATTTTGATCAATGCAGTACCTCAGTAAGTGATGGGCACTCACCAGCAAATGGAGGCAAGGGAGCTCTTTGGGATAGCAGGGTTATCTTCATTACCATGAAGCAAGTTAAAATACCCCTACTCAACTGTTTAGCAGAATTATTGGTGTTGATCAATTTTGTCTTTCCTTTCCTGCAGGGAAGTGTGTTGATGTAACTTGATTCACACTGTGCCAGAAGGTAAAAGACTGAAAAAGGGCACGAGCTCTAGTCAGAAATTCAATTAAAAAGTGGCAGTACTACAATCCACGCCATCCATCATAAGACAATAACCATTGGTAAGACAGAAATGCACAGTTCTTCCACCCAACTAGTAGAATAGGCCTGACTGGCACAGACATGCACAAAAGCATGTTCTTCATTATTACAAACTGTTGTGGTGATTGATGTAAGGTAAGGTAGAGGTAATTCATGGAAAAGACTAGAATGAAATGAAAGGGAAAGAGTTAAAGGGGATCGGTGAAGAGTAATGGAAGGAAGGTAGACAAAAGTGCTGGAGAAACTCAGCGGGTGAGGCAGCATCTATTCATTCACTCCATAGATGCTGCCTCACCCGCTGAGTTTCTCCAGCACTGTAGTCTACCTTCAATTTTCCAGCATCTGCAGTTCCTTCTTAAAGCCTATTTCCTTCGCTCCATAGATGCTGCCTCACCCGCTGAGTTTCTCCAGCACTTTTGTCTACCTTTGATTTTCCAGCATCTGCAGTTCCTTCTTAAACAGTAATGGAAGGAAATTGTACTCGTGGTGAAAGGGGGTGATTGGGGTGTCGTGGTTGGTGTTGGTGAGGACCGGCAGGGAAATGATCCTAGGATGCATGAGAAAGAGTTGTTGGGAAAGTGTGCTAGGATTTTCCTATAGAAAAATACAGCACAGGAAAGGGCCCTTCATCCCACAATGTCTGTGCCATACGTAATGCTGATAAACTAATCCCATCGGCCTGCACATGGTCAATATCGTTCTATTCCCAGCATATCTATATTCATATCTTAAAGCCTCTTGCACCCCACTATTGTAGCTGCTTCAGATACTCTCACAAGATGCAATGTAGGATTCCGAGGCAGAAACATAGAAACATAGAAAATAGGTGCAAGAGTAGGCCATTCGGCCCTTCGAGCCTGCACCGCCATTCAATATGATCATGGCTGATCATTCAACTCAGTATCCTGTACCCATACCCCCTCCATACCCCCAGAACCCGTTCGCCACAAGGGCCACATCTAACTCCCTCTTAAATATAGCCAATGAACTGGCCTCAACTACCTTCTGTGGCAGAGAATTCCAGAGATTCACCACTCTCTGTGTGAAAAATGTTTTCCTCATCTCAGTCCTAAAGGAATTCCCCCTTATCCTTAAACTGTGACCCCTTGTTCTGGACCTCCCCAACATTGGGAACAATCTTCCTGCATCTAACCTGTCCAACCCCTTAAGAATTTTGTAAGTTTCTATAAGATCCCCTCTCAATCTTCTAAATTCTAGCGAGTACAAGCCGAGTCTATCCAGTCTTTCTTCATATGAAAGTCCTGACATCCCAGGAATCAGTTTGGTGAACCTTCTCTGTACCCCCTCTATGGACCTGTACAGAAAGGACGGGTGGCACTTGAACTCGAGGGGGACCAATATCCTGGCGGGGAGATTTGCAAAGGCTACTGGGGAGACTTTAAACTAGTATGGTTGGGGGGAGGGACTCAAATTGGGAAAGCTAGCAGTCAGTGTGTGAGGCAGGAGGCAGAGAATGGTAGCACTCTGACCCAAAATGTAGGGGAGAGAGAAGAAAAAGACAATAAACAGAGAATAAGAGAGGGTGGGTTTCTTAAATGTGTATATTTTAATGCTAGGAGCATTGTAAGAAAGGTGGATGAACTTAGCCTGGATTGACACCTGGAAGTATGATGTTGCGGCGATCAGTGAAACATGGTTGCAGGAGGGCTGTGATTGGAAACTAAATATTCCAGGGTTTCGTTGCTTCAGGTGTGATAGAATTGGAGGGGCAAGAGGTGGAGGTGTTGCATTGCTTATCAGGGAAGATATTACATCAGTGCTTTGGCAGGATAGATTAGAGGGCTCGTCTAGGGAGGCTATTTGGGTGGAACTGAGAAATGGGAAAGGGGTAGCAACACTTATAGGGGTGTATTATAGACCGCCAAATGGGGAGCGAGAATTGGAAGAGCAAATATGTAAGGAGATTGCAGATATTAGTAGTAAGCACAAGGTAGTGATTGTGGGAGATTTCAATTTTCCACACATAGACTGGGAAACACATTCTGTAAATGAGCTGGATGGGTTGGAGTTTGTAAAATGTGTGCAGGATAGTTTTTTGCAGCAATACATAGAAGTACCTACTAGAGAAGAGGCGGTGCTGGACCTCCTGTTAGGAAATGAGACGGGTCAGGTGGCAGAGGTATGCGTTGGGGAACAGTCCGGGACCAGTGATCACAATACCATTAGTTTCAATATAATTATGGAGAGGGTCAGAACTGGACCTAGGGTTGAGATTTTTGATTGGAGAAAGGCTAACTTTGAGGAGATGCGAAAGGATTTAAAAGGAGTAAATTGGGACAGTTTGATTTATGGGAAAGATGTGGAAGAGAAATGGAATACATTTAAAGGTGAAATTTTAAGAGTACAGAATCTTTATGTCCCTGTTCGGTTGAATGGAAATAGTAAAAATTGGAAAGAGCCATGATTTTCAAGGGAAATTGGACACTTGGTTTGGAAAAAGAGGGAGAACTACAATAATTATAGGCAGCATGGAGTAAATGAGGTGCTTGAGGAGTATAAAGAATGTAAAAAGAATCTTAAGAAAGAAATTAGAAAAGCTAAACGAAGATATGAGGTTGCTTTGGCAAGTAAGGTGAAAGTAAATCCAAAGGGTTTCTACAGCTATATTAATAGCAAAAGGATAACGAGGGATAAAATTGGTCCATTAGAGAGTCAGAGTGGACAGCTATCTGCAGAGCCAAAAGAGATGGGGGAGATATTGAACAATTTATTTTCTTCGGTATTCACCAAGGAGAAGGATATTGAATTATGTGAGGTAAGGGAAACAAGTAGAGTAGCTATGGAAACTATGAGATTCAAAGAAGAGGAAGTACTGACACTTTTGAGAAATATAAAAGTGGATAAGTCTCCAGGTCCGGACAGGATATTCCCTAGGACATTGAGGGAAGTTAGTGTAGAAATAGCAAGGGCTATGGCAGAAATATTTCAAATGTCATTAGAAACGGGAATAGCGCCGGAGGATTGGTGTACTGCGCATGTTGTTCCATTGTTTAAAAAGGGGTCTAAGAGTAAACCTAGCAATTATAGACCTGTTAGTTTGACGTCAGTGGTGGGAAAATTAATGGAAAGGATACTTAGAGATAATATATATAAGCATCTGGATAAACAGGGTCTGATTAGGAACAGTCAACATGGATTTGTGCCTGGAAGGTCATGTTTGACTAATCTTCTTGAATTTTTTGAAGAGGTTACTCGGGAAATTGATGAGGGTAAAGCAGTGGATGTTGTATATATGGACTTCAGTAAGGCCTTTGACAAAGTTCCTCATGGAAGGTTGGTTAAGAAGGTTCAATGGTTGGGTATTAATGGTGGAGTAGCAAGATGGATTCAACAGTGGCTGAATGGGAGATGCCAGAGAGTAATGGTGGATGGTTGTTTGTCAGGTTGGAGGCCAGTGACTAGTGGGGTGCCACAGGGATCTGTGTTGGGTCCACTGTTGTTTGTCATGTACATCAATGATCTGGATGATGGTGTGGTAAATTGGATAAGTAAGTATGCAGATGATACTAAGATAGGTGGGGTTGTGGATAATGAAGTAGATTTTCAAAGTCTACAGAGAGATTTATGCCAGTTGGAAGAGTGGGCTGAAAGATGGCAGATGGAGTTTAGTGCTGATAAGTGTGAGGTGCTACATCTTGGCAGGACAAATCAAAATAGGACGTACATGGTAAATGGTAGGGAATTGAAGAATGCAGGTGAACAGAGGGATCTGGGAATAACTGTGCACAGTTCCCTGAAAGTGGAATCTCATGTAGATAGGGTGATAAAGAAAGCTTTTGGTGTGCTGGCCTTTATAAATCAGAGCATTGAGTATAGAAGTTGGGATGTAATGTTAAAATTGTACAAGGCATTGGTGAGGCCAATTCTGGAGTATGGTGTACAATTTTGGTCGCCTAATTATAGGAAGGATATCAACAAAATAGAGAGAGTACAGAGGAGATTTACTAGAATGTTGCCAGGGTTTCAGCAACTAAGTTACAGAGAAAGGTTGAACAAGGAGAAGGTTAAGGGGGGACTTGATAGAGGTCTTTAAAATGATGAGAGGGATAGACAGAGTTGACGTGGATAAGTTTTTCCCACTGAGAGTAGGGTAGATTCAAACAAGGGGACATGATTTGAGAATTAAGGGACTGAAGTTTAGGGGTAACATGAGGGGGAACTTCTTTACTCAGAGAGTGGTGGCTGTGTGGAATGAGCTTCCAGTGAAGGTGGTGGAGGCAGGTTTGTTTTTATCATTTAAAAATAAATTGGATAGTTATATGGACGGGAAAGGAATGGAGGGTTATGGTATGAGCGCAGGTATATGGGACTAGGGGAGAATACGTGTTCAGCACGGACTACAAGGGTCGAGATGGCCTGTTTCCGTGCTGTAATTGTTATATGGTTATATGGTTATATGGCGAGAATGTCCATGACTGACTGAAGCAGAAGTCCATGACTGACTGCCCTTTTCCCAGCTGCACTCTGCATGGCCCAGCAGTGAAGCACTGCTGCTGAACGATCTGTCCACTATACCTTGCCAGTATAGACCTGGCACAGGACTCGCATGCCTGATCCATTGAACAACCTGGGATGACTGCACAGAAGAACAGTAAGTTACCAAGTTGCTGGAACATTTTATGTTTTTTTTGTAAACCAGCATCTGCAGATCCTTGTTTCTACAAATGGAAGTTACATATTGTCTGTGACAACCGAAATAGTGGCGACGGCCACAACGGGTCCTTTTGGCCTACTGCAGTTGGACTGTAAAATGGAGCCACAATGGCACATCTTGCATGTGGACTCAGTGGGCTGTTCTGTGTGCACTGTGCTGACTGGGAATTGTGCTTATGTATGGGGATAGTCTTGCTGAGTTGTATACAAAATATGTAATTCATTGTACCTGGTACACATGACAATAAGTTCAAGTTCAAGTGAGTTTATTGTCATGTGTCCCTGTATGGGACAATTAAATTATTGCTTTGCTTCAGCACACTGAACATAGTAGGCATTTACTACAAAACAGATCAGTGTGTCCATATACCATAATATAAATATATACACACATGAATAAATAAACTGATGAAGTGCAAATAACAGATAATGGGTTATTAATAATCAGAGTTTTGGCCGAGCCAGGTTTAATAGCCTGACGGCTGTGGGGAACTAGCTATTCCTGAACCTGGTTGTTGCAGTCTTCAGGCTCCAGTACCTTCTACCTGAAGGTAGCAGGGAGATGAGTGTGTGGCCAGGATGGTGTGGGTCTTTGATGATACTGCCAGCCTTTTTGAGGCAGCGACTGCGATAAATCCCCTTGATGGAAGGGATTTCCATAAAGAAACCATTGAACCATGAAACCATTGACTGTCCCGCTGAGTTACTCGATTTAAACCAGCATCTGCAGTTCCTTCCTACACATCCTAACCATTAAACCATATTTTTTTCGCTAGTACCTGGTAAAACTGCTTTGATGTTTTAATTTATTTAGGCATATTTAAGTGATTTAATTATTTAAAGAAAATTTATTTTTTGATTGCTAAATTGATTTTGAGTAGATTCTGAATTCAAAATACTAAATTCAAAAATTGAATATCTGGCAGCCATGAATGTTTTTCAGCCTGTAACAAGCCATGGTTTTTGTGATATTCTCTATTACCTCTTGCTTTCCCAATGTCCACATAGCCAATCAGATGTTGCCCTGAGCTTCCCCTCAGACTCTTCCATCATCTAATGTGAGTTGTCTGCATCCAGCCCTCTTAGGAGAGAAAGGCCTGGGTATAAATGGAACAGAGACCATCACACCTGTCACCTCACTCAGTCGAGGGTTGCCACCTGGTGTAGAGATGCACAGCCCAGCGATACTGGCCTCATTTGATGTTCATTAGTATCGGAGCAGAATTAGGGCATTCAGCCCATCAAGTTCAATCATACATACATAGATACATAGAAAATAGGTGCAGGAGTAGGCCATTCGGCCCTTCGAGCCTGCACCGCCATTCAATATGATCATGGCTGATCATCCAACTCAGTATCCCGTACCTGCCTTCTCTCCATATCCCCTTGATCCCTTTAGCCACAAGGGCCACATCTAACTCCCTCTTAAATATAGCCAATGAACTGGCCTCAACTACCCTCTGTGGCAGAGAGTTCCAGAGATTCACCACTCTCTGTGTGAAAAGGTTTCTTCTCATCTCGGTCCTAAAGGATTTCCCCCTTATCCTTAAGCTGTGACCCCTTGTCCTGGACTTCCCCAACATCGGGAACAATCTTCCTGCATCTAGCCTGTCGAACCCCATAAGAATTTTGTACGTTTCTATAAGATCCCCCCTCAATCTTCTAAATTCTAGCGAGTATAAGCCAAGTCTATCCAGTCTTTCCAGTCATGGCTGATCTATCATTCCCTCTCAATCCCATTCTCCTGCTTTCTCCCCATAATCCCTGACACCCGTACTAATCAAGAATCTGTCAATCTCTGCCTTAAAAATATTCATTATCCTCCATAGCCTTCTGTCACAATTAATTCCACAGATTCGCCATTCTCTGACTAAAGAAATTCCACCTCTTCCCCTTTCAAAAGGTATGCCCTTTTATTCTCAGGCTATGATCTCTGGGCCTCGACTCTCCTACTAGTGGAAGCATCCTCTCCACATCTACTCTATCCAGGCCTTACACTTTTCAGTAAGCTTCAATGAGGTCCCTCATCCTTCCAAACTCCAGTAAGTACAGGCCCAGTGCTGTGAAATGCTAATCATATGCTAATCCCAATTATTCCTGTAATCATTTGGAATGGGGATTTCTGACCTGGACATTAAGAGAAAAAGGTAGAATGAGTTTTAATTTTATGCTTCTTTTTTTATTAATTATTTTTGTGTTTACTTTCTTTTTCTTTAAATTGATCATACTTTTTTAAACTATTGATAGCAGAATCAATAACTTAGAATTATTTAAACAAATGCCATTCATTTTGTTAGGATTTGAAGCTCTGCCTCCAGCCTTGCTTCCTGACAAATAGCTGTCAGACCATTCTGGGGATGGGGCCTTTGTGGAATGTTGCCCGAGGCTCAACTACACCTCGCCTCTCTACTCCTGGATACGAAGATGCAGCTCATAGGCCTTCTACATCCGATTCAGGCGAGTGCAGACAGGTGTGGCAGCAGGTATGAGTCCAAGCAGCGGGCAGAATCCATTGTGATTCTCATAAATACATGTAGGAGCAGAATGAAGCCATTTGGCACATCACGTCTACTCCGCCATTCAATAATAGCTGATCTATCTTTTGCTCTCAAACCCATTCTCCTGCCATCTCACTATAACCTTTGACACCTTTACTTAAGCAACCATTCTATCCAATGTTGTCTTTGCCGCTCCTTATGGTGGATATGCCCAAAACAAGTTGGTCCAGTTTTTTGACATAGGATGGGAAATTATAACAAAACCTTTCCTAGAATTGGATGGATGACTCACACCAGAAATTGCAATTCAACCTCAAAATGCATCACCAAAACCTGACAATAATTTCACTCATTGAACATCGAACAGTACAGCCAGTTACGGATAACGCAATCTCTTCTTTCCTTGCGCATAATCCATATCTCTCCATTCCCTGCATATCCATATGCCTAGCCACTGTTGAATCTATCTCAACCACCAATACCGGAAGGCGTTCCAGCCACTCACCACCCTCTGTGTAAAAATGGTTGCCCTGCACATCTCCTTTAAACTTTATCCCTCTCACCCTAAAGCTATGGCCTGTAGTGTTCGAATTTCCCATCCTGGGTTAAAAGTTCTGACTGGCTACTCGATCTGTGCCTCCCTTAATTTTACATACTTCCATCAGGTCTCCGTGCAACCTCCAGCATTCCAGAGAAAACAATACAAGTCTGTCCAACCTCTCCCTGTAGCTAATACCGCCCTAATTCAGGCATCACTCTGGTAAACCTCTACACCCCTGTCCAAATGGGGTGACCAGATTTGCAATCAATACTACAAAAACGCCCTAACCAAAGTCCTATGAAGCTACATCATGACATCCTGACTCTGATCCATGAAAGCAGGCATGCCATATGCCTTCTTTACATCTCTATTTAATTGTGTTGCCACTTTCAGGGAGTCATGGACCGAGACCACAAGATTCATTGGTGCATCAACACTGTTAAAAGTCATGCCATTAATTGTATATTTTCCCCTTAAATATGACTTTCCATAGTTCAACACCTCACATTTGCTCAGATTAAACTCTATCTGCCATTCTTCCACCCATTTCTTTAGTGATCTGTATCCTAATGCATACCTTGATAGCCTTCCTCACAGTCTGCAACCCCAGCAATCTTTGTGTCACCTGCAAATGTACCAGCCTACCCATCCACGACTACATCCAAGCCATTTAAATTTATTAAAACAGCAGCGGTCCCAGCACAGATCCCTGTGGAACTCCACTGGTCACGGATCTCCAGCCTGAATAATGTCCATCCACCACAACCCTCTCTCTTCTATCAGAATCCAGTTGTAAGTTTAAACGACCAAGTCACTTAATCCTGTGCATCTTAATCTTCTGGATCAGTTTAGCAAGGAGGACTTTAGCAAATGCCCTATTAAAATGAATGTAGATAACATTTGCTGCCCTACCCTCATCGATCACCATCGCCACCTCCTCAAAAAAATATATAATTTTCCCGATGTTGGGGGAGTCCAGAACCAGGGGTCACAGTTTAAGAATAAGGGGTCGGCCATTTAGGACTGAGATGAGGAAAGAGTTTTTCACCCAGAGAGTTGTGAATCTGTGGAATTCTCTGCCACAGAAGGCAGTGGAGGCCAATTCACTGGATGTATTCAAGGGATGGTTAGATTTAGCTCTTAGGGCTGATGGAATTGAGGGATATGGGGAGAAAGCAGGAATGGGATACTGATTCTGGATGATCAGTCATGATCACATTGAATGGCGGTGCTGGCACAAAGTGCCGATTGGCCTACTCCTGCACCTATTTTCAATGTTTCTATGTTAGTAAGATACAACCTGCTGTGTACAAAGCCATGCTGACTGTCTCTAATAAACCCATACTCTTTCAAATGGGAGTACATCTTATCCCAAGAAATCCTCTCCAAAACCTTCACTGCCACTGGCATGATGCTCACTGGCCTGTAATTTCCTGGATTCTCTCTACCTCCCTTCTTAAACAATGGAACATTAACTACTCTCCACTCTTTCTGGACCTTGTCTATTGCTAGAGAAGACACAACGTTTGTCGGCACCCTTTGCCTCTCTCAATAACATGGGATAAATCCCCTCAGGTCCTGGAGATTTATCCACCTTAATGCTCTTCAATAGCTCCAACATTTCCTCCTTCTTAATCTCAAGCTGTCCTTGCATATGTTTTCTCCACACTGATCTCACTGTCCTCTCTATCCTTCTCCTTGGTGAAAACCGATGTTTAATACCTTGCCTACATCCCCAGAAAACTATAAATAAACTTTGGGATTTTATTTAATTTGACTCGTCAAAGCTATTTTGGGGACGCTTTGCTGCTTCCAATTTGCTGCTCGAGTTCTTTCCTCCTTGCTCATATTCTTTAAAGTCCTATCTGATTCTATTCTTTTAAGGCCTGCATGCACTTCCTTTTTCTTTTCGACCAAATTTTTTAACCTCTTTGCTCATCCAAGGTTATCTTACTTTCCCACCCTCATCCCTTCGCCTCAATAGAACATTCCGGTTCTGAACTTCAATCAACTGGCCTTTAAACAACTCTTATTTGTCAGACGTAGACTTACCCAATACCAATTGCTCTTGAGTTTTAGTTTTAGAGATACAGCGCAGAAACAGGCCCTTCGACCCACCGAGTTCGCGCCGAC